>NC_051284.1:31136463-31218963 GCF_015220745.1 Sebastes umbrosus | reverse complement strand
ATAAAAAAGCAAGTACTGCAAAAGTTAAGAAACATAAATAGAAAAATAGAAAAGTTGTCAATAAAATAACAAAACATATTATTAAAAATATATGTACACTATATCTGTTGTTAAAATGAAAGATCTATTCAGTTAATAGAGTAAAGAAAAAATAAATAAATAAATAAAGCAAGTACTGCAAAGGTCAAGAAACATAAATATAAAAAAGAGAAGTTGAAAAATTTAAATACGAAAAAATATTATAAAACAATGTACAATATATTTGTTGATAAATTTAAGATCTATTCAGTTAATAGAATAAATAAATAAATAAATAAAGAAACATAACCAGAAAACAGAAAAGTCAATAAAAATATGAATTGTTTTTATAGTAAATATGAACAATAAATCTGTTAAAATGAATGATCAGTATTCAGTTACAGTTTTTCTCGATTGTTTACACACATTTTCTGAAAGCATGCCTCATACTCTCAGAACTCTACACACAAATCAAAAAACACACACACAATGGGCAAAACCCCTCAATTCTCCTGCAAAATGAAACTTTACATTCAAAACAATGTTATTTCTTCTCAAAATGGTATTTTGTTTTCAAATGACACACACAAACCATCATATGAATAGACATTTATAAGAACCAGTTGAACACTGATGTGCTCAATGTAAAACACTATGATGAATGGAAAACACTTCTTCTCCATTCATCATAATGACTTAGGCCTTTTTTTGTTCAGTGTTACACTAGACAGTACATACATAAGTGTGTTGTAAAATATTTTATAATATTGTTTTTATACTCAGAACACACAAATACACGGTAACAAATATATTTTATTTTCCCCACAAAACCAATGTACACAGTGAACATCCCAACCAACACAAAGTTGCACATACAGTGGTCTACATACAAAACAACAGAAGAATTTACTGTATACAGTTACAGTAAAAAAAAAACTATGCTGCATCCTCTCTTCTGTTTCGGTCTGGCCACAGCACCTCATCCACATCACAAGCAATGTTTTCCCTGGCCAAGCAGCGGGGGAAATATCGCTTAGCATGTCGAATCCAGCCATGAAAAGCATCAACTGATTGCTAATTGTAACACTGTGTGACAGGTGTTTGCCCATGTGATGAGTCAGTGTGCATAGTAGGGCAATTGACTTTAGAATTTTGAATGACAGTGTGTTCCTTGTGAAAACGAGATTTTCTTCATGAAAATTGTGCCAAATGCAGAGAATTGTGTGTAGTGTTTTGAAAAAAGTGTGTTTTAGAACTGCAATTTGAGTGTAAAGCAGGAATTGTGCTTGTAGTTTAGCAGAATTGGTTCAGGGGGTTGGTGCATGAGTTACATGTTGTGGTCATTGTGTGTCAAGTACCAGTATTTGTGTGTAAACAATTGAGAAAAACTGTAATAGAATAAATAAATAATAATATATAATAATAAATAAATAAGGCAAGTACTGCAAAGATCAGGAAACATAAATAGAAAATAGAAAAGTTGAAAGATTAAAATACAAAAAAGGTACTGCAAAGGTAAAAATAAAAAAAAAACATAAATATAAAAAAGAAAAAGTTTAAAGTTGTAAATTTTGATTTGGATTCAAAATCACAGTGACGTGATGTTGAGTAAATGTCCTCATAAGTGTAGTCATATTTACGTGTGTGTGTGTGTGTGTGTGTGTGTGTGTGTGCTAGCAGACCGGACTGTTCATTCATTCATGTGTGTGTGTGTGTGTGTCTAAAGAAAGAATGTGTGTGTGTGTGTGTGGATGTTCATTCAAGTGTGTGAGAGAGCGAGAAGCCCTGAGAGTGTGTGTGTGTGTGTGTGTGTGTGTGTGTGTGTGTGTCCGTCCGGTGTAAGTGTGTGTGTGTGTGTGTGTGTGTGTGTGTGTGTGTGTGTGTGGTGTCCTGGGGGTGAATTAGAGCAGAGGCAGTCATGTTTGATAGCAAGGTCTCGACATCGATGAAAACACTCTAAAACGGCACGCAAACTCTGAACCAGAGAAAAAAAACAGCCAGGAGGGAAGGAGGGAGGAGGGAGGGAAGGAAGGTAGGAGGGAGGAGGGAGGGAAGGAAGGAAGGGAGGAGAGAAATGAAGATAGAAGAGGAGAGGAGAGAGGAAGGAGGTTCAGGTTGATCTTCTCCTAAATCTAACTAAGTAGTTTTGTTGCTGTATCCTGAGGAAGTTGTTTTTTAAGGAGGACGAAACCTGCCAAAATAAATATGTTATTAAATGGAGCAAAAATAATATTAAAAATAAATGTAGCCATTAATTAATTGATCAAATGTGAAATAAATTGATATTTCTGTTTTAAAGTGCTCATTTATCTATTTATCTTTGTAATAGTTGTAAAGGTATTTATTTACTATTGCATTTATTTTTTATTTAATATATATATAATTTTAAATGTATGTGTTTATACATTCATTATTGCATTTATTTTTTACTTATTTATTTTTTGCATTTGTTATTTATTTATATATTTTTGCATTTATTCATTTTTTTTTCATTTTTTTTTATTTATTTATTTTGCATTCATGTTTTATTCAATTTATATTTAATTTTAAATAGACGTATTTATTTATGTATTTATGCATTTATTTTTACTTATTTATTTTTGCATGTATTTTTTATTTTTTTATATTGTTTTTCAATTATTTTCTATTTATTTTTAAATGTATGTATTTGTGCATATTTATATATCTCTGCAGGATTTCCCCTTTGCGTTTCACCCTTTATTTATTTCCCCCAAACTTATTTATTTCTGTATTCTTTTCTTTTTTACATTTCTTTTGAGCATTTCTGCCTCATTTTGCAAATGAGGGGGTTGCTAAATAATAAAAAAAAAACTAATAAAAAAAAAAACTTAATTAACTAAAGAATGTATCAAAATATGGATAAATAAATAAAAGCTAAAATTAAACAGAAGAGTAAATAAATAAGTGAATTAATAAAAAGATAAATAAATAAATAAAGGAGCAAATTAAACAGAAATATAAATTTATGTCACATTTTATCAATTAATTAATGGCTACATTTATTTTTAATATTTTATTTTGCTACATTTAATGACACATTTATTTATTTATCGAGTCATTTATAACCTAACCCTGACCTTAGGAGGAAATAGCGACTTTGTCGGGGACTATTTTCAGCGGCGGATTAATCCACATGTGGTGCTCAGAGTGACCCCGGCTTCTTTAAATGATAATGAGCAGTTTGTAAATTAATATTTATGGCATTATACTTTCAGTGAAACGGCGCTGCAGCCACCGGCTCTGTGATTAACTCAATAACTTAAATGAAATATTCATTATGACACCATCAATAAATCACCACTTCATGAATATTGATGCTTCATTAGTCAACTCTGTCTTTAATGAATGTGCTCTGTGTGTGTGTGTCCGGTATATGTGCTCTTATATGTATAGATATTGTGCAATGTATAATTCATATCAGGCCACTATGATGTGACCTTTTGACCCCCAGAGAGAGAGAGAGAGATTTATTAACTTGTACTTTAAAGAGAACTTTATGAAATAATCACAGGCTTCCCGTCGTTGTAGTTCAGATTAAAAACAAATAAATAAATAAAAAGCAGCACTTCTATTTGAATTTACACATTGACAAAGGTAGAAATTTACAACTTTACAGAGGTGGATGTTAAAGACAGATGTTTAAAGAAAAATCTTTGTTCCTAATAGTTTGTAATAATTTCTTGTCTGTGGTTGAACGTTACAGAACGGTCTGTTTATCGGAAGCATAACAGCCACAACTTGTGCAGCTTTAGTCGTCAGTTGAGCTGCACAAAATCATCCCAGCACTGTAAAAGAGGCCCCATGAATCAACCCCTTCATTGATAAATAAATAAATACATAAATACATAAATGAATATATAAATAAATAGATGACTAGATGAATAGCTAAATGAATAAATAGTTAATTAAATAAATAAATAAATAAATAAATAAATAGAAAAATAGATAAATAAATAGATAAATAAATGTATAAATAAATAGAAAAATAGATAAATAAATACATAAATACATAAATACATAAATACATAAATAAATAAATAGATAGATAAATTAATAAATAAATAAATTCCTTTAACAGTTAACAGTTGTGAATCCTTCGGAGGCAGAAATCACAGTAACAGTTTGTTAAACTGGACATTAAAGACGTGTTTTGTGTTTGAAATGAAGTATGAAGGATTTAAGAGATAAAATAATGTTATTATTATTCTAATTATTTTTAAATCAATCTCCTACTCTTTTCACAGCTCACCAGTAAAAATAATAAATAAATAAATAAATTAGGAATCAGTTAAATCAAATACTCAAATTATGGAGAAAAAAACACTCTTGCTTCCTAGCATTGGACTCTTGACGGGCTGCTTGACATGGCGGGTCGTTTGTAAACGTTCTTCTCTTATATCAAGAGAATAGTTCACCGAAATGTGTTTCTGGAAACATTTTATGCCAGAAATTTATTAATCTTTATTTTAGATCGACAACGTTTAGTTTACACGTTTTTTGGACGCCCCTGATTTTCATAAAGTAGCCGAGACCTCAACTTTATGCAAATGAGGAGCGGGCGACGTGACGTCCCGTCTCTCGAATCGCGCCGCCACGCTACCAGAATGCATTGCACGGCTGCAGCTGCGTCACTAATCCTAAAGTGACGCCGAGGCGTCTGACAGAGTGGCTGTAGGTGATGAGAACGTGTCGGTATCTGGCGACCGACGCTGTCGTATTTTTCACTGCTGAACTGTTTCGGTTCAGTTGTTGCATCGATTCATTCGTTGGTGTGTTTGTTGCTTCTGCACCAACTTCAGTAAACTCCCTCATGGACGGCTGAGTGAGAAGGACCTGATTCAACCAGCAACACACACACACACACACACATGCATACAGTACACACTCAGCAGCAGAAGTGTGACCACAGCAGTGTATGTGTGTGTGTGTGTGTGTGTGTGTGTGTGTGTGTGTGTGTGTGTGTATGTGTGTGTTTCTGCCTCAGTGAGCAGGATGATGTTTGCACCGACAGACTGACAACAACAACAACACTCTGCAGCACTGTAAGGAAAACACACACACACACACACACTCTCTCTCGGGGGGGTTGTCAAATCTGATGAAAATAACCCTGATGATGTCACAGTGATGTCATCATGGTTAACTACAGATTTATAAGAGAAAGTCTGCGTTATACAAACTGGAGGTGTAAGATGTTTTAACATTTAATAGCTCAGCTTGACTATCAGGAATTAACATTATGCCGATATCTACGACATCATTTTGACCAGTTGCATTTTGACTAGTTGCATTTGGACTAGTAGTAATTGCATTTGGACTAGTCGTAATTGCATTTGGACTAGTTGCATTTGGACTAGTTGCATTTGGACTAGTAGTAATGCATTTGGACTAGTCGTAATTGCATTTGGACTAGTTGCATTTGGACTAGTTGCATTTGGACTAGTCGTAATTGCATTGTGACTAGTTGCATTTGGACTGGTTGCATTTGGACTAGTAGTAATTGCATTTGGACTAGTAGTAATTGCATTTGGACTAGTTGCATTTGGACTAGTTGCATTTGGACTAGTCGTAATTGCATTGTGACTAGTTGCATTTGGACTAGTAGTAATTGCATTTGGACTAGTAGTAATTGCATTTGGACTAGTTGCATTTGGACTAGTCGTAATGCATTTTGACTAGTTGCATTTGGACTAGTCGTAATTGCATTGTGATTAGTTGCCTTTGGACTAGTAGTCATTGCATTTGGACTAGTTGCATTTGGACTAGTAGTAATTGCATTTGGACAAGTAGTAATTGCATTTGGACTAATCGCAATTGCATTGTGACTAGTTGCATTGAACTAGTTGCATTTGGACTAGTCGTAATGCATTTTGACTAGTTGCATTTTGACTAGTTGCATTTGGACTAGTCATAATTGCATTGTGATTAGTTGCATTTGGACTAGTAGTAATTGCATTTGGACTAGTCGTTATTGCATTGTGATTAGTTGCATTTGGACTAGTCGTAATTGCATTGTGATTAGTTGCATTTGGACTAGTAGTTATTGCATTTGGACTAGTCGTTATTGCATTGTGATTATTTGCATTTGGATTAGTCGTAATTGCATTTGGACTAGTTGCATTTGGACTAGTTGCATTTCAACTAGTCCTAATTGCATTTTGACTTGATGCATTTTGACTAGTTGCATTTTGACTAGTCCTAATTGCATTTGGACTAGTTGCATTTGAACTAGTTGCATTTGAACTAGTTGCATTTTGACTAGTTGTAATGCATTTTGACTAGTTGCATTTTGACTAGTTGCATTTGGACTAGTGCTAATTGCATTTGGACTAGTTGCATTTGAACTAGTTGCATTTGGACTAGTTGCATTTGAACTAGTTGCATTTGAACTGTTTGCATTTGACTAGTAGTAATTGCATTTGGACTAGTAGTAATGCATTTGGACTAGTTGCATTTGAACTAGTTGCATTTGAACTGTTTGCATTTGACTAGTCATAATTGCATATTGACTAGTTGCATTTGGACTAGTCGTAATTGCATTTTGACTAGTTGCATTTTGACTAGTCGTAATTGCATTTTGACTAGTTGCATTTTGACTAGTCGTAATTGCATTTGGACTTGTAGATATCTACATTTGAGGGGAATTAAAGATATGTTGAACTGGAATTACAACAAGTCAGAATTCAGTTGCGGATATCTGCAACTGAATTGTTGATATCCGAAATGAGATCCAAATACACATGAATGGCAAAAGTAGTTTGAATCGTACTAGTCTAAATATAATTAATGGATATCTAAAACTAGAGTTGTTTCTAGTCTAAATGTAACTATGGATCTTATCTAGAATCAGAGTTCTGACTAATCAATATGACGTTGCAGATATCTCTGATGAATCTTGTCGTATGAAACGAGGCTATAATCACATTAACAAACACTTAAACGGTGTAAAATTCTGTCTTTGAAGGTCTGAAGGTCTGAACCTGCTCTATACGTCCTCCCACAATGAGAAGGGCACTTTGTGCAATGCATTATGGGATGACACATTGTGATGTCATCGATGTTAGAAAGAGTCCTGCTCTGTTGTTCTAAACATCGACTCTGGCTGCTAAAATAGTAAAATCTGGGGATTTGGCAGCTGCTCACGCACACAAACACACACACACATACACACATACAAACACACACTAACACACACACACTCAATGGCACACACACATAATGACACACTCACACACACACACACTCACAGAAGGAGACAGCAGCCATTGAAACCTTGACATTGTGGCGCCAAAAGAGACTAAATGTTTTTTCTGTCCTGCTGAGACATTATTCCATTTATACCACTGACGCACACACACACACACACACACACTACACACACACACACACACACACACACACACACACTATACACACACACACACACACACACACACACACAGTCATTAATGACACCGAGGTCTGAGCTGAGAGCTGAAGAGTGACAGACAGCTCGTTAAGATCGTCATCATGCTGAGGCCTGGACCTTGTTAGTGCAACACACACACACACACACACACACACACACAAACACACACACACACACACACACACACAAGTACAAAACACACACACACTCAGTCACTAACAAAACACACTCAAGAGTGTTTTTTCAGACATGCTGGATTGAGGCCCCGGGCTTTGTTGCTGAGTCTGAATAGAGGACCCCGAGAGTGTGTGTGTGTGTGTGTGTGTGTGTGTGTGTGTGTGTGTGTGTGTGTAGTGTGTGTGTGTCGTAACTCTAAGCCTGAAAACGTTGGTTGTTTTATCCAGTTTTAAGGGATAAAATAAGTGAATTTGATTCAAAATGATTATAAAATGTTTATATATTTTACATGCTAGTCGTAGTCGGGAATATTTATATTTATATAATATAATATTCTTTATATTTTGTATTCTATTAATAATATCTCTCTAGCTCCGGTGCATTTCTTGGATAACCTGCTGCTGTAACACAATAATTTCCCAATTTAGGATCAATAAAGTACATTTATATTGATCTATGAACCAAAGACAGACTGTTAACCTGTTAATTTACAGTATAAGACGACATGAAGTGACATATTTGTAAAGGATATTTCATATTATATTCAATGCATAACAATAACAATAACAGAACAGCTGATTAACTGAACAATTAACCTGAACAGTGAACGCAATTTACTGCAGGAAGTTTGTGTAAAACGACGGTTTGAATGAATTTTGAGAAGATTATTTCAGCTATTTATTAAAAATATTAAAATATAACTGAAAGATTATTTCTATAGATAAATATGTAAATATGTAATTTCTTGTAATGTAGTTTTAGTTTTAATTAACCGTATTTTATTATTTTAGAAATCCTATGTCTTGTAATCTAATTATATATGTTCTGTATGTATATATATATATATATATATATATGTTTGTATTTATTTATTTATTTATTGTTATATGTGTTATTTTTTTATAAGTTTTACTGTTTATTTTCTTTACTGGTGAGACAAAATGGGAAAATAATGTGCTCTTCTATTCCATTATTCATTTATGTATTTATTTATTTTGCTTTTCGTGTTGTTATTTATTTATATTTAACATATATATTATTTGTTTAATAATAGATATTATATACATTTTCATTCAGAGGTTTATTGAGAGGCTCATGCTCTTAAATAAAATAAAGAAGAATCCGGGCGATTGTAGTGAATGAATGAATTCCTCCCGACATTTATAACGTGTTAATAATCACGTAAAACTGCACAAAAGGCTGTAAATAAGTAAGTAGATAAATACATAAATAAATAAATAGAAGAATAGATAAATAAATATATAGATAAATAAATAAATACATAAATAAATAAATAGATGAATAAATAGATAAATAAATAAATAGATAGATAGATAGATAGATAGATAGATAGATAAATAAATACATAAATAGATGAATAAATAAATAAATAGATGAATAAATAAATAAATAAATCCCTTTAACAGTTAACAGTAGTGAATCCTTCTGAGGCAGAAATCACAGTTATAGTTTTTTAAACTGGACATTAAAGACGTGTTTTGTGTTTGAAATGAAGTAAGAGGAATTAAGAGATAAAATAATGTGTTTCTGTTCTTGGTCATAAAATTGAGAAAGTAAATTATTTTTATTATTATTTTTATTCTAATTATTTTTCAATTAATCTCTAAGTCTCGTCATAGCTTCACCAGTAAAGGTAAGATAAAAAAAATAAAGTAAAATAAGAATTAATTAAATAAAATTAGAGTGGAAAAAAAAGGAAAATAAATTGCGACATTTGTGCCTAAAATTATTAATTGATTATCAGATGTAACTCAATCAAGTTATTTATTAACTAAATGTTTAAATGTAAAGGTGTGTGTGTTCATAGAGACACACACACACACACACGCAGACACACACTTAGTGTACACAAAGGCCTCCTCTCTCTCTAATTGGATCGAGGCATCAGGAGGTGTCAATCAAACGTCTTTACAAACCGACAATCTCTTCAAAAAGCCATTATGTACACCAACGGACCTCGGGGGGTAGGGGGGCAACACACACACACACACACTCACACACACACACACACACACACACACACACGGTGAGAAAGCAGAGGAAGGTAATAATTAGTTGTTGGTGGTTTGATGGGTGCTCCTGACACCTCGAGGCCACAAGAAAATGTTCTCACAGCTCTCAGCCTGTGTGTGTGTGTGTGTGTGTGTGTGTGACACCCCGTACTGTCCCGTCTCACTACCCAGAATCCTCCTCTGACCTCAAGTCAACAGAGAGAATAGCGGTTGGTTTCCTGCTCTGCCAGGGAGTTGAACCCGTCACCCCGAACGGCTGCTGCTCGCCGCCCTCGCCGTGAGTGTGTGTGCGTGTGTGTGTGTGTGTGTGTATGTGTGTGTGTGTGTGTTTGGCAGATGTAACAACCAATAAATGATCAGCGGCGTTTGCAGCATGAGACCGATTTTAATTTGTGTTTTGGGACGTTTCTGTTCAGTTGGAAACGTTTAATTATTTTCTGTATATTAACATGAAATACTTCAATCAGGACATTTAATTTCTGGCTACTTTATATATTAATTATATATTGTGATGGGGATGGAAATCAGCAGCAATGTTATTTATTTTTTATTTCATTTTTTTATTATTTTTTTTAATTGTTTATTCCACAAAAAAAAAAGAGCAACAAATAATGACGGCAAAAGCATGACCCTGAATTTAGTCTACAAAAGATGAAAAAAGACATGGAAAAAGAAGGAAAAAATAAAATAAAAATATATAAATAAATAGTTGTAAAAATAACTTTGTATAAACAAACCAAACTAAATGAATGCAGGTAAATGGTGGTTTAAGGATATTCCTGCTCTCAAAAATTACCTCTTGACCTTCGTTCTAACGGAGTTCTAACAGTAGGAAGCGTTTATTTATTGTGTTGTTATTATTATTATTATTATTTATTTATTTATTTATTTATTTTATTATTATTATTATTATCATTATTAATAATAATAATTATGTCTTAAAATCAAATATTTCAATCAGGAAATTGTATTTATCGGTACTTGATATATTATTTATGAATGATGAAACTCAGCAGTGAACTTTTTTAATTTAATTTTAAATTAATATTATTAATATTATTATTATTATTATTATTATTATTATTATTATTATTATTATTATTATAGTTATTTATTTATTATATATTTTAACACAAAACAAACAATGAAAGCAAAATCATGACATTGAAATTAGATTACAACAGATTTAAAAAAAAAAAAATGTTAATTGTGTTTAATTATTTTTTATATCTTAACATCAAATGCTTCAATCAGTTAATTAATTTTATATTGTGATAAGGATGGAAATCAGTAGTGGTGTTTTTTTATTTAATAATTGCTTTTATTTTTATTTTTATTGTTTATTCCTAAACAAAAAGACAACAAATAATGACAGCTAAATCATGACATTGATTAGTTTACAACATAGTTGTTTTATAAAAAAAAAATTTAAAATTAAATAAATATATAAATAAATAAATAGAAATAGTTGTAAAATAACTTTGTATACGCAAACTAAACTAAATGAATGCAGGTAAATGGAAGTCATTCTCCTCTCCAGAATGACCTCTTGATCTCTTGACCTTCATTCTAACGCCACAGCTTTTAATTTGTGTTTTGGGACGTTTCTGTTAAGTTGGAAATATTTCATTATTTTCTTTATATTAACATCAAATGCTTCAATCGGGGAATTTTCTTTATTTTTTTATATATTAATTATATATTATGATAGTGATGGAAATCAGCAGTGATTTTTTTTATTATTATTTTTTTTTTAATTTTTTTTATAAAACAAAAAGACAACAAATAATGACAGTAAAAAAATTGAAACTAGTTTACAAATGCAAAACATCTGTAAAGTAGCTAAAGCTGTCAGACAACTGTAGTGCAGTATAAAGTACAATATTTCCCTCTGAGATGTAGTACAGGAGAAGTATAAAGTGGTATGAGAGGAAAATACTCAAGTAAAATACCTCCAACTTATACTTTAGTACTCAGTTGTATTTCCTGACTTCTCCTGAACATCACATCACATCACACGCTGAGCGGAGACCCGTAGAGAGTGAGAGCGTTCCCTCAACGTAACTGACCTAATATGGAGTCTGTTTCCTGCTCAGTCATGCAAACTCAGTCTGATACTGAGACCCCAATATTTATAATATTTATTATATTTATTATATTTACAAACCAGACTCAGTCTGATACTGAGACGTAATATTTATAATATTTATAATATTCATAATATTTATAATATTCATAATATTTATAATATTTATAATATTCATAATATTTATAATATTCATAATATTTATAATATTTATAATGTTTATAAACCAGACTCAGTCTGATACTGATACGTAATATTTATAATATTCATAATATTTATAATATTTATGATATTCATAATATTTATAATATTTATAATGTTTATAAACCAGAATCAGCTCAGCGTGTTGAAACTAAAACATGCCGCCTTAAATCACACGTCGCCGCTGCTGAAGGCGTGTTTCCTAACAGACTGTCAAACGGCATCTGCTCAGCGACTCGCTCCAAGCAGGGTTGAGGGTTCAATTCCCCTCTCTCTGTGTGTGTGTGTGTGTGTGTGTGTGTGTGTGTGAGAGAGAGAGAGAGAATGGGAAGAGATGTTTTCATCAGAGAATCTGTTTTAGTTTTAGTCCATGAAGCTTGAGCCTGTATTTCTCTACAGTTTGGTGAATCTCAGTGACGGATTCATGACCGATTGACGTGACGTGTCACATCATATAATATCAGAGTTTCTATTGGCCCAAAGCTAACGTTGGTGGGAGTAATGGACTCAATATGCTTGTTTTATAGGAGCTAATGATCCCCATCTGTAGATATGTACCTTTTAATGATACAGCACAATTTTATAATTCATAGCAAATTATTTCGCGGACCCCTTTAAAGAGCGCCATGGAACCCTGGAGGTCCACGGACCACACTTTGAGAATCACTGCACGAGAGCACACCAGATGCCCAGGTGCAGTTTGCGTTGGTTCAGGGGGCTCACTGAACCCACCAGAAAATTCATCTATATAGTTTTTATAATGAACCCATCAGCTGTGAGCTCCAGATAAGACTAGAGACGTAACCACCTAAAAGATGGGTGAGTAGTACTTCCTGTCTTCCAACATTTGTGTTTTTTAAACAGAAAACCAACAGTGTGTTCCAATCCACGTACTTCCGTACTTAGACTTACTATTTTGAGTGCATAAGTGCGTTCACACGGTGAAGTACGGCAAAATGCAGTGCACTCGAAGTACCCGGATGTTGTACTCCAAACGGTCAAATCGTTGAGTGTGGAACGCTGGACACTTTTCACACTCAATTGCCGTCATCTTGGCTACGTAGCGGAAGGGGCGGGACCAGGACCTCTATTCAAACATGTGAAAAAGGCGGCCGATGATGCCGGAGCTTTTGTGGTGCTGAACAACGTACCTTATAGATGTCTATGGGCTACGTAGATAACAGAATAAAACAATACGTAAACATACCGGTGCATTTTCAGCCAACAGGAGGACACATCGTAGGCGTAGGCGTAGGCGTAGGCGACGACGTTGGAAACGTAATTTCCACTCTGCTTTCATTTTCTGTGTATTCTTGATCAACAAAGTAATAGTGGACGGGTAAAACCTGATGCAACACAAAAGATGCAAACTATTCTGGTGATCTCCCTCCAGCCAGCTGTCACCTTATTTAGGTGTTTGTAGTGAAATGAGGAGGTATCGTATCAGGTAACTCCTCATTTCAACTTCAAGAATCAGCCGTTCCTCGTCGGTTGCGGTGCTTTCAAAGCGTGCGGCAGGAACAAATAGAAACAGCATCCGACTACAGTTCAGCTCAAAACGTCGTGCTGTGCAGCGCTTCCAATAGAAAACGCTTACTTGTGTTGCATTCTGTTTGTAGGTTGTAATATGTGGGCAACATCCCAATACATCAGACCTCTGTGTTGTAAAAGATTGTCTTTGTGAACCCCCAACCTTAAAGTTCAAACTGACCAAATGTGGGTTAATCCGCCGCTGAAAATAGTCCCCACTAACGCTCTATTTCCTCGTCTTTGTTTGATAAAAACTAAAGCGAGCAGCTGTTTTATGAAACTACTGATGAAACTATATATCAGTGTTTCTATTCTATACTTTATTTTTGCCGACATGACGTTTAAAAAAGTAGTTTGTGGATGTGTGAATGTGTGCATGGATGCTTGTTTGTGCGTTAATATGTCATCCCGTGTGTGTGTGTGTGTGTGTGTTTGGGCCACCTGCTGTGTGTATGCCTGTTCAGCTGCTCTCCCACTGAGTCTGCAGCCAAATAATACTTCATTAAAATACCAATAAATACTCCAAAAATCACTCAAACACCCACGGAGAAAGGAACTTAATTAAAATACCAATAAGCAATTAACTTTAATTTCATCACCCAATAAATAACCAACTTCATCAAAATACCCAGGCAGGAGCCAACTTCATTGAAAAAAAACCCAACCCAATCAGACGGCAGTGAAAGGAGTGTGTGTTGGTGCGGGGTGTGTTTGTGCAACATCGTACTGAGTGTGTGTGTGGTTTCCTACATGTGTGTGTGTGTGTGTGTGTGTGTGTGTGTGTGTGTGATTTACATGGTAATAAGCCGGGCTTCGCTCTGGAAGTTTCTCTCAGCGAACGATAAGATCCGTTTTATTCTTCCTCCGTTCATCCAACGTTCATCTCACAGCTGGACTTTTGTCTCTCTCTGTGCATCGCCTCCTCTCTCCTCTCTTTCTGTCTTTTCTTTCCTTCTCTCTCTCTCTCTCTTTATCTCTGGCGTCTCTCTTACATGCTAATCCGGGCACTAAAAGGACAAAAGGTAGAATCTATAGACGTTAACTGAAAGGGAATATGAGAGACGGAGGTCTAAATGATGGAGACCTTATACGTTTATGTGTGTATTCATATGATTGTAATATAATAATAATAATATAAATACTTTGAGAGGATCAACGGAGGTGTACAAACACAATAACTACGTTTATACGCACAAAATATTCCAGTTTTTGTCCTTATTCAGAAAAAGACAACATTCCTACTAAGCTGTTTACACGGAAATGAAAATGAATATTCCCGTTTCAGGCCATTCTCACCGTTCGTAGCTGTATCTAAAAAAAAGTAATACACTGAAATTCGAATAAATGCCATGAAATCAATTCGTATGTAATCTACGTCATCATGAACCAGAAAGTATGAAGAGTGGCGAACGCCGCGTACGGAGGGGGTCAAAAAGCGCCGTTCATGTCCCGTGTGAAACCAGAAGTCAACGTTGATTTATTTGTCACGTAACTTCCGTATTTAAGTTACAACACTTCCGGAGTTATTTTAACCCAAACCAACATTTTTTCCTAAAACTAACTGAGTAACTGAGTAGTTTTATTTTGAAAAGACTGGAGCGGAAATTGACATGTGCGTCACATGTTGCTGGACATTCGTAGGAAAACGCACAAAAAATACGTTGTTGAAAGTCGTGCTGAGCGTCACAAGAAAAAAAGGGAAATTCGTGACTATTTCACGAACTGCCGTGAGACTTTGTTGGTTAAATACATGTAGTGGAGTAAAAAGTACAATATCGTCCTCTAAAATGTAGTAGTGTAGAAAGTATAAAGTAGTATAAATGAGGAAAAACTCAAATAAAGAACCCCAAAATATTAAGTAAAGTACCTTCCACCGCTGTATTTATCCTCTGAAATCAGGAAACTGACCGAAGTAAGAGGAAAGAAAAAAGAGGGCTGGAGACGGAGATGATGTCGGGAGAAGGAATACAGAAAGGATAGAGGTGAAGATAGAGGGATGAAGAAAGGAAAGAGATGACAAGGAAACAAGGAAACAACAAAAAGTCAAAAAGATAAAACCAAACTCAGGTGATGCAGGAAAAAAGAGATAGAAAGGTGAGTGGGGAAGGAAAAGAGAAAGAGAAAGAGGGATGGAGATGTTGGAGAAATGATGATTGTAAAGAAAAAGAAAGAACGAGGGAGTGATGGCGAGAAGAGAGGCCTGAAGGAAAGGAAGGAGAGATTGGAGGAGAGAAATGTGGGGAACGACCGGAGAGATGGAGGAAGGAAACCGCCGAGGTGAGAGAGGGACGAGGGTAGCAGATAAGGATGGATGGAGAAGAGGAAGGAGGAATAAAGAGGAAAGAAAAGGCAATGAAGAAGAGATGGAGGGATGACAGAGATGGAGGGATGAAAGAGATGGAAATGATCGAGCTGCAAACTGTTTGGAAATATCACACACACACACTCCGGTATATTCCCCGGTGTCAGAGGAACATTGAGAGTGTGAGGAAATAACAAGGGACCGAGTCATTTAATCTGACTTCATGGACAATGTGTGTGTGTGTCGGTGGGTTCCAGCGGATCACAGCTCGCCGACATGGCCGATAATCAAGTCTCCACACTTTCTACATGGAGAGAGAGAGAGAGAGAGAGAGAGAGAGAGACGGAGGTGGCAGAAGATAATGAAGCTCGGCCGTCTCCTGTGTTTTTGCAGCGCGGGCCAACAGGTGGAGCCCAACACTCTGACAGCAGCAGGTTACCTGGAGGTTAGCTGGAGGTTACCTGGAAGTTACCTGGAGGTCCGCTGTGGGAACCAGAGGAAAATAACACTGGACGCTGTGGAAACCCAACCAGAACCTCAAGGTGGAGCGTCCTGAACCAGTCGACAACCTCCGGGTCTGAAAAGACCCTTAAACCGGCATTCTTTCTAATGACACCCTCTCGTGTCATTTCAAAAACCAAGATGGAGACTGTCGAAAACAAAAATGGTGACGGCCAAAACCCAAGATAGTGAGGGACAAAAGCCAAGATGGTGACGGTCAAAAACCAAGATGGCGAGGGACAAAAAACCAAGATGGTGAAACTAAACTGCAGTAAAACTCGGTTTGCGGGACGAGAGGCCAAAACGTAGTAAAATATCTATTTTCAAACCATCAGTATATGTGAAGACGTGTAGACGCGGCGTTACGTTAACTCACCTGGTTAAATAAATGTTCTAATGGCGTTCTGCGTGTTTCCAGCTATAAATACACTACATCCTGTTTCTCCTCTCATGGCGAGTACCTTTATTTCCTCCTGAAGCGGACCCTCCGCGGTGCCTCTGAACCTTTCCTCGTCAGAGTGTGGCGGGTCTCAGCGGGTCTCTGGAAAACGCCGCTGTGTGACAGATAGACTGACAGATCCATCTATGTGAGAATGTAGAATAATACAACCTGTACGGACGGAGTCATCACACGCGCTCCGTAGGAAACGGGGACGGCGCGGCGGCAGGAATGTAGATAAGGAGGTTATGTGCGAGGACCAATTTATTTTTCTTGGCAGGGTGGGAGCACCTCTGAGACGCGTTTCACATGACGTCCACATGACAGCAGAAGTCTCAATAATGAAATCCTCTCAAACTGTATTTATATCCGGAGACGCTCGGGTCCTCGGAGGTGACACGAGGGACGATGTGTAGGCTGCAGGATAATGATCCATCAGTCCCGCTGCATTTACATTTACACCTCCTGTTTGCTGCTCGTTGCTCGGAGCAGAGCCGTAGGTGTCGGGGCATTAAACAAACGTGGCGGTTTGTCGGGTTATCGGGCTTCCTTCATGAATCTCCTGAAGGAAAGCAACAAACAGATCCTCCGCTGTGACACAACAGAGACTCCAGTGAGGCAAAGCAGCAAAGGATGATGGGAGAAGATCCTGCTGAGTGGAAGCAAACAGAGAGTCGTAACGATATAAGTTTTATCAAAGATCAATAAACATGCTGATACGCTCATCAGGTCACCTTTAATTACCACCGGGTGCTTTTGGGTGATGTTTCCGGTGGTATCGGCCTGGAGGTTCCCACTCCGACCCGACCGAAAAATTATAAAAATAAATACATAAATAAAAGGGAAAATTAAACAAAAGAATAAATAAATAAGGTTGTCAAAGTTAACGAAATAATGCATTAACACAAATTCGTTTTAACGCCACTAATTACATTTTTAGGTTGTGACAGGCTCAGTTTTAAAGCTAGACCTAAGATCCTGGTATCATATGAAACTATAAAACCTGATGAATCCATCGGTACCAACCATGTCATACTAGCTTGTCGTGAAGGAGGTTAAATAACGCTCCAAACTTACGCTACATTTTGGCGATGAAAAACTGTCATGTCCATTTTCAAAGGGGTCCGTTGACCTCTGACCTCCAGATCAGTGAATGTAAATGGGTTCTATGGGTACCCACGAGTCTCCCCTTTACAGACATGCCCACTTTATGATAATCACATGCAGTTTGGGGCAAGTCATAGTCAAGTCAGCACACTGACACACTGACAGCTGTTGTTGCCTGTTGGGCTGCAGTTTGACATGTTATGATTGGAGCATATTGTTTAATGCTAAATGCAGTACCTGTGAGGGTTTCTGGACAATATCTGTCATTGATTTGTGTTGTTCATTGATTTACAATAATAAATACATACATGCATTTACATAAAGCAGCATATTTGTCCACTCCCATGTTGATAAGAGGATTAAATACTGGACTAATCTTTAGAACTTGATAAATTTAGAACTGATAAAAAAATGTGCGATAAATATTTTAATCGATTGACAGCCCTAGTAAATAAATGAAGGAATTAATACAAAGATAAATAAATAAAGAAGCAAATTAAAATATTTTTTTCTTTCAATATTATTTTTGCTACATTTAATGACATATTTGATTTATTGATTTATTTTGGATTTTGGCAGGTTCTGCCCTCCATAGAGAACGTGTTGGCATATATGTATTGGGGCATACTAAATAGTCTAGTATATACTGTATATTGTATACATGGTAGTATTGGACAGTCGCTTGTTGGTGCAACCGTTCATAACAGACTCTGTGAGCTTCCCTCGCTGTCTGAAGGCCTCCGTCTGTTCTGACCACGTTATGTGTTTGTGTTTGAATCCTCCTCACACACACATACACACACACACACACACACACACACACACACACACACACACACACACACACACACTAACACACACAGACACTCTAACAGTGACACATCTAACCCCGTCGCCATCCAGCAGCTCCACATAATTATCCCTCCGCACCAAAACTCTGCTTTTTCTTTTCTTGCAGGAAATTGCTGCGTATCGCTGTAAATCCATTGAACGCCTCAAACAAAGAGGAGAAAAAGCAACTGTGGCTGGATTCCTCCACACACACACACACACACACACACACACACACTGCCCATTGTCTTCTCCTCTATTATCAAAGCCAGCAGAGTGTGTTTTCTTTCCCTGGTGTGTGTGTGTGTGTGTGTGTGTGTGTGTGTGCGTGTGTTTTTGTGGTGGCGGTGGAGCCGACACCCAGTGGGAGAGCCCGCCTGCTGGCAGGGGGACAGATGGGTGTAATTTTGTTATTTTTACCTCCTCCAGGAGCTGGCTGCCAGCTCGGGGAAATTAGCATCACACCTGTGTGTAATTGGCTAAATTAGCTTGTCGAGCGGCAGAGCTGAGACAGAGGTGGTCGGCGAGGTGTGTGTGTGTGTGTGTGTGTGTGTGTGTGGCAGGTAAAATCAGAGAGGAGTTGTTTAGTGTGTCGGAGAGGAGGAAGAAGAAGAAGAAGAAGAAGAAGAGGAGGCTGTCTGGGGAGCAAGATGTCACACCTGGAATGGAAAATATCACTCTGCACAAACACACACACACAAACACACGCACACACACACACACACAGTCTGACACACAGTCACACAACAGAAAGACACGTTAAAGGACAAACTGCAGGAAAAAGACACAAAACAAACAGCACACACAGAGAGACAAACAACAACAGAGGACGACGTAAACACACACACAGAGCAGAGAGGAGCAGGAAGCTGGATACATACGTCTAAACACACACACACTGCAGAGAGGAGCAGGAAGCTGGATACATACGTCTAAACACACACACACTGCAGAGAGGAGCAGGAGGCTGGATACATACGTCTAAACACACACACACTGCAGAATGGAGCAGGAAGCTGGATACATACGTCTAAACACACACACAGAGCAGAGAGGAGCAGGAAGCTGGATACATACGTCTAAACACACACACACTGCAGAATGGAGCAGGAAGCTGGATACATACGTCTAAACACACACACAGAGCAGAGAGGAGCAGGAAGCTGGATACATACGTCTAAACACACACACACTGCAGAATGGAGCAGGAAGCTGGATACATACGTCTAAACACACACACACTGCAGAGAGGAGCAGGAGGCTGGATACATACGTCTAAACACACACACACTGCAGAGAGGAGCAGGAGGCTGGATACATACGTTTAAACACACACACACTGCAGAGAGGAGCAGGAAGCTGGATACATACGTCTAAACACACACACACTGCAGAGAGGAGCAGGAGGCTGGATACATACGTCTAAACACACACACACTGCAGCGCCGTCCTGCACGTCTACGTGATTCATCTCATTGTGGTTTAGAGATACGTGATCTGCATTTAAATATCTGATCTGAATCAGGAAGATCTCATGTTAATGCAGCTGTAAATGAAGATAGAATGAAGATATGATCGGCACCAAAAGAGTTGTGTAACCTTGTCTGGAACAGGGAGACCGGGGCCCCGTCCTGGAGCCAGACCTGGACCCAGACCTGGGAGGAAAGGAGCTCTGGTGGCATCTAGGCGTGCTGATGCCCGGCATCGCAGAATGGCTCTGGGTACGTGGATAGTCACCTCTAACCAAACTCCTGGAGAGGAGCCGGACTCTGGAAAGGGGTGATTAGGAGGAACGGCCTGCCTGATCTGAACCCGAGGTGTTGTTTGACTTCTGCACTAGTCATGGATTGTCCATAACAAACACCATGTTCGAGCATGAGGCCGTTCATACGTGTACCAAAACGTTTATTATTATTATAAGGAAGCTAATATTCAAAGGCCCTTTGTCTGGTTATTTTAACATGAGGATCCCAGGTAGCCAAAACGATTCGGCTCAACAAAGACCTAAATCTGGTGTGCCTGGTTTCAGGACCAAAACCAGACCCAAACAGCAGGTCCTCTGAGCACTCAACTACAATCAGCCCAACATAGCAACGCTATACATTTTTTTTTAATTTTTTTTTTTATTTATCCATTTAGTATTTATTTATTTATTATTTGATTTGTATTTGATTTGTATTAATTAATTATTTTTTTTATTTATTTTTTATTTATTTTTTTATTTATATATTTATTTATTTATTTTTGTATTGATTTATTTATCTATTTCGTATTTATTTATTTATTTATTATTTGATTTGTATTTGATATGTATTAATTTATTAATTTATTAATTTATTTAGTTAGTTTTGTATTTACTTATTTATTGATTTATTTAAAGGAACACAGTTTCTAACACAATAGACACTGTGTGTCTTCTGTTAGTGTACAGATGTACAGGGACGATACTGAGGAAATCTTTAGCACATATGGTTTGATCTATATATTGATCCTGTATCGGTCTGATCACATTTCAGGTTGGAATGTTTCTTTAAACACACTCAGGTTTCAGATAAACCCAGTATGAAACCGGTTTATACCAGTGAAGTGATGAGTGGAGCCGTGAGTTTAACCTGCTGTTATTCATTCTGTATCGATGAAGCCCTAAGAATAACCTCAATTTGAATAAAACCAATTAAACAGGTGAATAAAAATCACAGTATGACAACAGTTTAGTGTAATAGATGAATGAACAGCCCCAAATTTAATTTACTAATAAGTGATAACAAACAGGAACGTTTTAAACCTCGATTTAAAAGAACTGAGAGGGAGACACCTGACTTGTAGAATATAAATATAAATATAAATAACAGGAAACATTTTAAATGTTTGCTTGCTGGTTGATAAACAGGAGAATAAACTGATTAAATCTTAATATCTTATTTTTGTCCATTTTTCACGACCTTCAGGTCTGTGATCAGTTATGCTTTTTTTAACATAATTTTATTGTCTCCTCTGAAGGTTTGTGCACATCTAAAGACCTTTTAAATCCTCCCTGATGGTGAAAATGTTTCATGTGTCACAGCACAGAAAACATTACATGAAGCCATGAATGAAATACTTGAAGAAGGAGGTGTATTTGATTAACGTCTGTGGTGCTGATGGGAATTTACCGTTTCACATTGAATCATTTGTTTTTCATTCCCTCTCTGGTTTCTTGGACTACGAGGCGTTCAGGTGGATGTTTATCTGCCCTCTGACCTTTGAGAGGAAGATGCCAGCTGCACATCTCTGATCTGTTGGCGCCACCTAGTGGTGGTCTGTTGTAACAGCAGCAGTTTGCAGAATCACACGTTGGGTCCTTTAAAGTGCTGCAGGACGTTTAAACAGTCCAGCTGTTCATTCAGCGTCCCTGTTGAATAGAAGATTAACCAAAAAATTTATTATTATTATTATAAATCAGCCAGTGAATATATACAAAATATATGGGTATAAAAAAATACCCAAATTGATTATTTGGTAAATGTTTGTCTTTTGGGCAAATATAAAATTCTCAAAGCCAGAATGTATTGATTATTTGAGTACAACTGCAGACTTTCTATAATTCTGTTGAATCTCAAAAATATAAAAACCTTGAGGACATGTTTGAAGACATTTTTTTGGTTATGATAAGAAGATAATTTGTATTTTATATATATACATATATATATATTTTATTTTTTTATTTATTTATTTTTTATTTTATTTTATTTTATGTTATTTTTTTTATTATTTTATTTTATTTTTTTTTATTTTATTTTATTTTATTTAACATTATTTTATTATGGTAAATAATGTATATAAATGTTGGCTTGGTCCAGCCTCCACCTCCACGCGGTAGATGACGTTACTGTTTCCTCTCCATGTTTGTTCACTTCCGTTAAACCAAACTAAAGAAGAAGAAGAAGCGGAACCGGAACCGGAAGCAGTGGTTCGTTGCTCGATGCTAACGTTGCTAGCTCGTTAGCATCTGATTTTGTGTAACTTGAACTTTGTCAAAAGTTAAAATGAACAAACTGAATAAACCGCAGGAGTTTGACTCGTATGAGCTCGAGGAGCCGAGCGACGAGGAGAGAGCGGAGGACAGGTACGAGATGATATATAGAAAGAGGTTTTAGATTTAAAGCCAGTGTAGCGTTAGCACCATGAGGCTAACGAGCTAACATGCTAACATGTAAACAAACTGGAACATGCTGGAGACTGTTTCTCTACACGCCGCTTTTATAATATAATAATGAGTTATATAATACTATAAAATCAATAAAAGGCAGAGCGGTTTGCTGTTTTAATTCTACTGCTCATGTTGTCTTCGTTTTTCTTTATAAACACTACAACAATAATAAACACATTCATATAATGAATATAAGCACAACCAAACCACTGCATGATGTGTAGACCTTCATATAACAGTGTGAGGAAGTATTCATATATATATATAAATACCACACTTTAAAAACACTGTTGCAAGTAAAAGTCGTGCATTAAAGTTGCTACTTCAGTAAAAGTATGTTTGTAGTATAATTAGGAAAATGTACTTTAAAGTATGAAAAGTGTGTGTTTAAAATGTACTCAATGCAGAAAAATAAAAACTGAAATAAACTAAACTCAAGCTTATTTTTTATATAATATCATTTTAAAAATAAAATAGCAATATGGAACCATGAAATGTTTTTACATGAAAAATGTCTTAAACTATTAAAATAATTGCCAATTCATTTTCTGTCAATTGACTATCATTACCATTACTAAATATTTTTTGGGGCATTTTCACCTTTTATTGGCAGTGAAGAGACAGATAGACAGGAAACGGGAGAGAGAAAGGGGGTTATGACATGCAACAAAGGTCACCAGCTGGAATCGAACAGGTTGCGTTGCGGTTATGTAGGATGCGCCGTAAATCAGAGCTAGATTAGTTTTTTAAACCAGACTTGTTGCCCGAAGGATGTCAGAAAAAGTGAAACACGACAAAATGTGAACTTCTCTCTCTTGCTGTGTTTCAGTTCGGAGGACGAGCTGGAGGTGCTGCTGAACGGGACTCCGGAGCAGAAGAAGAAGCTGATCAGAGAGTACCTGACGGGGGAGAGCGAGTCGTCCAGCGGGGATGAGTTCGAGAAGGAGATGGAGGCCGAGCTCAGCTCCACCATCAAGACCATAGAGGGAACCTGGGCACCATCAGCAGCAGGTAACGCCGACCTGCCATGAAATTACATTTGTCACTTAAATGAAAAGGCGATATTGTGTCCGTCCGTTGTGGTTCATCATAGTCGGTGTCTCATCCTGTGAGACAGACAGGATCTTGTTGTGAAAGCATTCCTGATGTTTGTGTGTTTATACTCCAGCAGAAACATCAGGAGCAGGAGGAGGAGGAGGAGGAGGAGGAGAAGGAGGAGGAGGTGGTGGTGGTGGTGGAGGCGGCGGCGGTGGCGCTCCTGGACTTCCTAACGCAGAGATGTACGATGAGGTGTACTTTGATTCTGACTCCGAGGGGGAGGACACACCAAGTAAGCATGAATGTTCCCCAACATTAGTTTCCCTAAATATGTTACCACCATGAATGATGAAGTCGTCCCTCATTAAAGCCAATTTTATCTGTTAAACCTCTGTTTCCTCTGCAGGCAGCTCCACTGGCCGGAAGCGGAGACAGCGGGTCATACTGACCAATGACGAGCTGCTGTACGACCCCGACGAGGACGACAGGGACCAGGCCTGGGTGGACGCCAGGAGGAGACGGTAAGACGCTCAGCAGGAGTCACTCTGATATTGTTTATCCAGATGAGACTTTTTTACCTCGTAGTCATTCGGCCTCGTGTCTTCCTGTGCAGGTATGACTGCAGGAAGCGACCGGCTGCAGGGTCTCGGTCGCAGTCTCGTCAGGCTCCGGGTTTACCGAGCAGCGACGCCATCCTCAACTGTCCCGCCTGCATGACGACGCTCTGCCTGGACTGTCAGAGGTGAGACAATAAGAGTCAGGGTTAGTTTGTACCACACTGAGGCATGACATCACAGAACATGCTGCTTCCCAACATGAGCTGCTGCTCGATGGACTTTCGCTCCAACAAAGTGAGGGATGTTCTAATAAATGAAATAAAAAATCATTAGTTGCAGCCCCGTTTTAATTGACATTGATTCTCCAGCTGCAGTCGTGTAAAAACTCACCGGCTAACTGGCACTTCTCAGCTGACATCATCGGCTTTATTTACTGATGAAATATTGAGTTTTTTGTTTCCTATCAGGCATGAAAAGTACCGGACGCAGTACCGAGCCATGTTCGTCATGAACTGCGTGGTGAAGAAAGACGAGGTTTTGCGCTACAAAACCCAGCAGGAGACGAAACAGAGGAAGAGGAAGAGGAGGAGGGGACAGAAGACGGAGACGCCGATGGAGGAAACTCCCAACCCGACACCGGCGGGGATGGACGCCGATGAGGTTTACCACCCGGTTCAGTGCACCGAGTGCTCCACTGAGGTGGCCGTGTTCGATAAAGACGAGGTCTACCACTTCTTCAACATCCTGGCCAGCCACTGCTGAGACGGACAAGCAGCAAGACGGTGTTTTTTATTATCACATGAGTTTATTTTTATTACAAGAAGAAGAGCTGACTGCTTCTTTCTGTCTGAGAGGGAGGAATCCCGCTGTGGTCGCTCTGAGTGCATCGACCCATCAGCTAGTTGAGAACATTGTTGGTCATTTCAGTTGATTAATGAGGAGAAAAACAATCTGGATATCAGTGGAATATCAGCAGCACGTCGTCTATCTGTGGCATTTTTAATCTCTCTTTAATGTCTCACAAAAACTCGAATTGGACATCGAAGATCATCTTGTTGCGGCTCTGATGGTCACTACTGGACTGAATACACTAGAGCACGGATTTTGAGGCATTTGTTTTTTTTTGAAGAATTGTGAACAAGATGTGTACTGAGAGGGATATTTAACAGTTGCAAATAAACTTGTCAGTGCTTTCTGGTGAACAAACCATATGTATTTTTATTATTTATCTGTCGACATATACAGAACCGTACTCATGCCAATACCGATACAGCTGCTAGAGGAACAATTTTTGGTATAGTTCTAATATGCTTACTTTATGTTTCAAGAAGACAAAATATAATTTCAATTTTAAAGAAGGATCGGTAATGTGCTAACAGCTGCTCACTGTAGTTTTTGTAAAACAAACAGGAGGAAAGAGTGAGTTTGTTGGGGACTATTTTCAGCGGCGGATTAATCCACATGTGGGGCTCTAATGAGTATTAATGGTCAAAATAAACTACAGTGTGTGTATTCATGGTTTAAGGACAACAATTGAGTTTTTTAAATTGTATATTATCAGTCAATACTTGTTAGTAGGATCAATTAATTGTTGGGTTTCTTCATGGGACATTAAAAACACAAGTAGCAATATATGAAAATTGTAAACAAGACAAGAAAATGGAAATATGACAAAGTAATTCAGATGTATGAAAAGTGGTAGGATGGAAAGAAAAAATTGGGGGAACAAATTGACAAATTATATAAAACTAGTTTCATAAAAATAATACATGTTATATATATATAAGCTCGTTGTGATATATATATATAAAAATTATACAACAAAATCTAAGTAAAGGAAAAGATTAATTAAAAACAAAACAAAAAACAATCAGGGTCTGTTAAACAATTGGAATAAATTTGAAATGTAAAAATTATCAATTTTTTTTCCAATTTGTCAAATATGCTTTAAAAATAGTATCTTTAAAAGTATAAAAGGAGGGTATTCTTTTATTAATTTTGTTGATATGATGTTTTGCTAAGATATTAATCAAATAAAAAAATAAATAAAAAAATCACATATGTGTTTTATTTTTATGTTTTCACTTAATCTGCACCTTATTTTGAAATCAGGATGTAGGAACTCCCTTGTCCGCGTCAGATCCGTGCCGTGCTGTGGTTGGCTGAAAAAGAGCACCTTATTAAAAACGTCATACGCAACCAGGAAGTCCCCGACTAGGAATCACGTAACAAACAGAGGAAACAACAACAGTTAGTAGTTATTAAAGTTATTAAAGTTAGAATAATGGCTCTGGGTGACTGTTGGAAGCAGTTATCCTGGTTCTACTACCAGTACCTGCTGGTGACGGCGCTCTACATGCTGGAGCCGTGGGAGAGGACCGTGTTCAGTATCCTTCACCGAGTGAAACTAACGAGCTAATGTGAGCTAACAGAGCTAACCAGGGTGCTTTAGCTTTATACACAACTCTAACTTTAACAATGGATAAACCTAGTTAAGTTGTGTTGTGAATATCAGGTATATATATATAATAATGTATAGGGGTTTATGGTAAATTCGGCATATATATAATGTACCAGTCTGTTTGTGTTTTAAATTTAAATCAATCAAGTGCTTGCCACCTGCTAACACTTTATACTCAAAAAACTAATACTATTTTTATTTTTTAATAATGCCGAATTAATGGACTACACCTGTAGTTTTAGGAAAAGTCTCACATTTTGTTCCATTACGTACATTCACTTACTTAAAAGTGAAGGATCGTTAAATACAGATAATTTTAAAGGGAGCCTTGTGTGATTGACTCTGAACTTCTCACTAAAGATACATAACTCTAACTGTTCTAATGGAAAAACTTGTTTAAGTTGTGTTGTGAATATCAGGTATATATATATATAATAATGTATAGAGGTTTATGGTAAATTCGGCATATATTTAATGTACCAGTCGGTTTATATTTTAGTTGAAATGTAAATCAATCAAGTGTTTGAAGGCACAGTATACTCTAAAAATGAATACTATTTTTATTTTTTTAATATTGCCGAATTAATGGACTATACCCATAGTTTTAGGAAAAGTCTCACATTTTGTTCCATAACGTACGTGCATTTATTTATAAGTGAAAGATCGTTAAATACATATAATTTTAAACGGAGCCTGGTGTGATTGACTCTGAACTTCTCGCTAGTTAGGGGTTTTGCGGAAAAGAACAAAACTCTTATTTGTAGTTAAGAATTCGTTAATGTCCGAGTGCCGATTGAAAGACTTTGCACTAATAGATCAGAGAGGCTCTCACACTTTATTGTTCTACTGTCATACCTTTTTGTTTATAAGTAAAAACGCGTTAAATAGCTAGAATCTTCAATGGAGTTCTGCATGTGGTTGACTTCATAGAAGAGGATGTGATGGGCTAGCCGCAGGGAGCTTCCTATCAACCGTCAGGTGACTCACACATGCTGATCAACACAAGATACAGCATATGTTTCTATTTTAATTTGGACAGAAGCTCAATTAAGCAGTAAAACTTTAACCTGGTTGATTTCCTGTGAAGGATCTCTGGTTAATAATTAAAGTGTATCATGTCGATGGTGTTTATTGCTGCACTTTGATCTGTGCAGCAGCAGCACATTATGTAGTACAGCAGGTATCGTCTTCCTACAGTTGGTGTCACCCTCATCTCGTCTTCCCTGAGGCTCAGGTGTGTTTGTTATTGTTCTGCTGCTCGTCATCAGCCTGAGTGCTGAAACCCATCAAATGTTAATTCACCCAGCTGCTCAGGAATCAGGCTGCTGAGTGTAGTGTTAAGTAATCAGTAATAGCTTGTATAAACATACCAAATACTTGTTGATTACAGCTTAAAAAATGGTCGGATAAACTTGATTTCCATTTGGTTTATTTGGGTGATAATTAGGCTGCAAAGTCTTGACAAAACTTTGAGCTCTCCTTACTTGAGATGGGAGTTATTCATGTTTTGAAGCTCCTTCTTTAAGGTGGAGGGTATAAATACAGCGGCCACTTTGGGATGAACTTCCCCCCCCTCCTGCAAGGAAATAAATAAATATCAGAAACAGAAATACTGTATTGATCCACGGGGGAAAATTGAGTTACGTTTTGCTCCCAATATATAAACATAGAGAAATCATAAGAAAATATAAATAAGAAATATGTATAACAACTTTTACAAACTTTGATATTTTAAAAGAAATAAAAAATGTAAAAAGAAATTAATAAATAAATGCAAAAATGTATTTAAAAATTAGTATAAATAAATAAGAGGTAAATAAATATGGAATTAATACAGAAAATTGAATAAATAAAGAGGCAAATTAAAACAGAAATATCAATTTATTTCACATTTTATCAATAGTATATTAAATATTTTGCTACATTTAATGACACATTTATTTATTTATTGAATTAAATTTGCGTTAATGCGTTATTATTGCATTATTGCGACAGCCCTAGTTTTAACACCTTTCACCTTTTAAATTTTTCTTCTACTTGATTAAATATTAGTATCGTAAAGATTGTAAACCAATCCTAGTGTATGTATATTTTGGTGATTTTATAATGTCTTTCTGGTCAGTTGGGTTTATTTATTTATTTTTATTTTTATTTACTTATTTTTAATTTATTTGTTAATGTATTATTTATTTATTATTTTATTTCATTTATTTAAATTCATATATTTTCATTTATTTTTTATTTTTTATTTCATTTATTTAAATTATATATTTTCATTTTTTTATTATTTTTTAAATTTCTTAAATTCTTTAATTTCTTATGTTTTCTTAGTTTCACTCTAGCTTTGAAACTGAACCTGCTACAACCTAAAAGTTGCGTTAATTCGTTAAAGAAATTAGTGGCGTTAAAACAAATTTGAGTTAACTTCGACAGCCCCAGTAGAAAGTTGAATCTCCTTCTTCAGTTCCTCCTTAACTCCTCCTCCTCAGACTCCCTACTGATCTCCGTGGCCGGCATGGCCGTTTACACCGGCTACGTCTTCATGCCGCAGCACATCATGGCTATCCTTCACTACTTCGAGGTCGTCCAATGACACGATGACCCCGTCCGTCCGTCTGTCCGCCTGCCCATAGGTCCTGTCTCTCTCTGGCTTCCTGTGCGTCCATCTACTTGCCGTCTCCTGGGCTCGAGGTGGCGATCGTTTCCAACCGTGTTGAGGCAGAACTTCTCCTCCTCCTCCTCTTTTCTTCCAAAGCTAATTCAATATCAAAGGTCAAAGCTCTGAACGTCGTGCTTGAGGTCACGTTGGATGATCTTATTCTTCTTCACTGAAATCGTTGGGATTGTGAGCAGCGTCGGAGGCGAGGCCTCAGAAGAGGGTGTGGACTGTTTTTGAGGACGGATGTCTGGTTGTGTGGAGCGATTGGACTATTTTGTTTTTATTCCACTGAGACATGAAACCATTGTTGTCTTAGAGTTTTATGCGGCGGCTGATGGACAATTGTCCTTTTACTCCATTTTATGAGCCAAATATGATTACTAGAGCAGGATCAGATCTCTGGACGAGGCCTGATCGTCACAGTAGCTGCTGTTAAAGGAACAACTTTTCAACCTTCTTCAACATCATTTTCCAGCACAGTAGAGGTAGTAGAAGGTGGAAGAACGGGTGGAGAACGGTGGCGTGGTAACCAATCATACTTGTCTTATATTTATTGTAAGTGAATGTAATTAGCTCATTATTTGACTCCTGAAATAACACTCCAACTATCAGCACCAACCTGTATCAGGTGGCTTCTTCAGTCGCCGCAAATTCCTGCTAAAGGTAAAGGGCGGGTCCATTATTTTTATATCATTCTGAAGCTTCCCAGTGGACATTCACATTTTGGTCAAAGTATGTTTTATCATCAAAAGACTATTTTCCCTTCAAGCTCTTCTAAAACCTTCTTCCCACATGGTGACCTGACGTAGGTTTCTGCATGATGACGCTGCTACATGTACAGTGTATATATATATATATATATATATATATATATATATACATACATCCTTATAGTAAGTGTATTAATACAGTTATTCAGATGGCGGTTGGCGTGCTCCCAGTGTGGAGAAGCAGACAGGAGTACTAAGCGACATACTGCTGTCGACGCCACATTAGTTCAGATCAGAAAGTCACACAATAACACAAACTAACTAACCGATGGATGCAGCGGTAGACCAGCAACTCCCCGGTTCTGAGAGGTAAAATTACTGTTTTTGTGAATGGAGTCTGGTGGCTTTGAAGAGAGCGATATATAACTACGGCGAAGTAAAGCGGTGAAAATGTTCTAAATATAGCGTACACTTAAACTGATATTGATTTATTATGCTCCCGTCCAGAACCGCTTTACGTCGCCATCAGACAGCCCTTTCTGACAGGGAACTGAAGCCGTTATATCGCTCTCTTCAAAGCCACCAGACTCCATTCACAAAAACAGTAATTTTACCCCTAAGAACACAGGAGTTGCTGGTCTACCGCTGCATCAGTTGGTTAGTTAGTTTGTGTTATTGTGTGACTTTGGTGATTCTGAACTAACCCTTTAAAACACCAAAGTCACACAATAACACAAACAAACTAACCGATCGAGGCAGCGGTAGACCAGCAACTCCCCGGTTCTGAGAGTTAAAATTACAGTTTTTTTCAATGGAGTCTGGTGGCTTTAACTGTACATAAAACCCCACTTTAAAAAAATCGAAACTAACCCTTTCAGTTATTTCCAAACTTAGCACAGCTTACGTTGACTCAGCTAGTGCTAGCATTCATATTATTCAGCACCTTATTGATTAGCTTACTGCGCCAACCTAAGTCACTGCTTTCTGCTAACGGCTGAGTGGGCGTTTCCATTTGAAAAATAACGTAAAATAACGCAGATGGACCCGCCCTTTTAAAGCTAAACAAACAAGTCAGCAGATAATAAAGAATTCTGCAAATTAGAGTTAAAAAGGTGACATTTAAATTCAGGCTTTAAAGGAAATAGAGCCTGAAGAATGAAGATGTTTCCTTTTATATGCGTCATATTTACACAGAGGTTTGGCTCAGCTGGCAGAGTATCTAATGACTGTTTGTCCTGCCGGGTTAAAGTTAGACGTGGCTTCAGCTTTTCTCTTTTTAAACCACGCAGCAGGCAGCGTTAACAGTTTCCTCTTTGTACAGAAATGATAAATGTTCCATTTTTTATGTAATCATATTTTATGATATGTACTGGTATCCCTTTAGAAAATTGTGATTATTTTTTCCCTGCGAAAATTATGTATTTCTCTCAATTTGTTTGTGTATATAATCTTGTATACATATTTGTAAAGTTTTAATGGTCGGGTAGGTTGGCGTATAGAATAAAACATATTTGTGTTTTTTTGTGAACTACTGATGCTAAACACTGTTCTATGACTCTGGAATCATTAAAGGGATATTTCACTAAGACAAAGCAGTCTGTTTTACCTGCGGAAATGTTAATAATACACATATGATAATATTGTGTAAATAAGACGAGCACTTCTTAAATCATTTTATAAACAGTTATGGTTACACATTCTCTCTCTCCACCTCCCTTAACTCACATTTTGAGTGTAATTCATTTGCCAAAAAAGAGACAAAACAATGTCTGCAATAATCCCCCAAAACGAGGGAATCCTGATTACCTTGTACTTTTTAAAGTTATCTGCAAATCTGCATTAAAAATGTCTGCAATTACTTTTTATTATTTAATTCCAGGCTTTAAGTGGTCCTGAGTGTAACGATCATGGCTACGTTCAGCTGTAGAAGAGCTACAGTTTCATTATTTTGGTAACAAAAGTCAGACAAGATGATCTTCAAATAAGTTTTTTAAAAGATATAATTATTTTTTAATGTTTGTTGTAATTGACAGTGAAAAGCCTCACAGTCTTGAAAGTAGGTTAATAAAAAATGTTTTTTTTCCCCACCCCTGTATTTGCCTTTATTAGACACTAGATGGGAGTGTTTCAATGTGTTTGAGCCAAATTACACAAATTGAAGGAGTAGTTCTTATTTAGTTAGTTAGAATTTTACTGAATATGTTTCTTTACATACATTTTAATTTTCTCTTTTATTTATTATTTCTTTACATCTATTCATTTATTTATTTTTTTATTTATTTTATATATATTTATTTTTAAATGTATGTATTTACTTGTGTAAATTGAAAATCACACAGAAATAAATAAATGAATGCATACATTTGAAAATAAATAATTAAAAAATGTATTTATTTATTTTTGCATTTATTTCTATTTATTTATTTATTTTTGCATTTACTTCTATTTATTTATTTCTTCATTTATTTTTTTTAAATGTATGCATTTATTTATTTATGCACATTTTTCCCCTTTGCATTTCACCCCTTATTTATTTCCCCAAACGTTTTATTTCTGTATTCTTTTCTTTAGATATTTCTATTTGCATTTCTTTTCCCTGACATAAATTTAAAACTTAATAAAAGATAAATAAATAAAAGGGAAATTAAACAGAAGAGTAAATAGATACGGGAATTAATACAAAGATAAATAAATAAAGAAGCAAATTAAACCAGTGTTATCAATTTATGTCACATTTTATCAATTAAATAATGGCTACATTTATTTTTTTGCTGCATTTAATGACATATTTATTTATTTATTTTATGAGTAAAAAGTACGATTAATACTAGTAATATTTCCCTCTGAGGTGTAGTGGAGGAGAAGTAAAGAAAAGTAGCGTAACATTGAAATACTCAAGTAAAGTACAAATACCTTAAAGTCGTACTTAAGTACAATAGATAGAGTAAATGTACTTAGTTATATTCCAACACTAGCTGCTAAATAAATAAATATATTTAAAAGTTAATAAAAATAAATAAATTAAATGGAAAATTAAATAGAAGAGTAGATAGAAGGGGAATTAATACAAAGGTAAATAAAGAAGCAAATTAAAAAAGAAATATCAATTTATCACATTTGATCAATTAAATAATGGCTACATTTATTTTTCGCTGCATTTAATTACGGAATTATTTATTTATCAAGTAATTTATTTATTTATCCATTTGTTTTTTGAGTAATAAGTACTATTAATACTAGTAATATGTCCCTCTGAGATGTAGTGGAGAAGAAGTAAAGAAAAGTAGCATAAAATCGAATTACTCAAGTAAAGTACAAGTACCTCAAAGTGGTACTTAAGTACAATAGAGAGAGTAAATGTACTTAGTTATATTCCTCCACTTGTTGCTAAAGCCATGGGTGTATTTCTGTCGTTGCCCGCTGAGGCCACCAGAGGCAGCAGTGAGCTAAGCCGCTGCTGAGCACAACTTCCGGTTGGAGAGCGAAGAAGGAGTAGATTTAAAGGTGTTGTTTGGTTACCTGTAGTGTGTTTGGACTATGTTGGAGTTTATAAGGTAACAAACTGCTTTAAAATCTCCTGATATTAACGTGGATTCTACTGAAATGTCGCCAAGTAGTTCGCCCTGCCTAGCAGGTAGTTATCTAACTTCTAAAACACCCGCTGCCTGTAAAACCGTCAATACACTAAACTTTATATCATCCTATTGTTTAATTTATCTAATAATTCTTGTTTTATTTCATCAGATTAAACACAGAAGAAAGTTAGTGGACTGTTACAACTCACATTCATCGCCTCTCTTTAGCGAAATCCTATTGGCTAGTCAGCTCAGGGCAGCGCTCCTATTGGTCAAACCCCCGTCCAGGTCTTCTCCTATTGGCCAGTCAGCTCAGGGCAGCGCTCCTATTGGTCAAACCTCCGTCCAGGTCTTCTCCTATTGGCTCATGAACCTAGACGCAGTGTAGTAAGACCTTTTTTTTTGTTTTAATTCAAATCTTTATTGCAAATATAGAGCACATACAAACAATACACACTTTTAATTAAAAACATCAAACAAAGAGCACAAATAAATTGTTTTTTATGCTTTCTTATTTATTTATTTTTTAATTAAAATGGTTTTAATGTGCTGTTTAGTTTAATTTTCAAACCATATAAATTAGGGTTTATGGTGAGTATATTATATTATTATATTTATTACATATAATTCTTCGCATTTCTAGGGGCCGGGCAGCTATGCTGTCGGTCCCTCTTGTTTTTGTCAATATTCCTCTTCTTCTTCTTCTTCTCTCTTTCTAGGAAATCTGCCTAACCATGCATGAAAATAAACCAAACTGTTCACATACAGTAGGTCCAATCCTATGCTAAACTTCCTCAACTGGCTTTGTTGGCCAATAGTCCTGATGGTGGCGCTACTGCAAATGCCTAAAGTTTAAAACTTTGAAAATTCATAACAAATCATCCGTACGTGCTACAACTTTGCAACTTTCAACAAAATGTTCAAATGCTTCAACCTTCTACTCTAAAATGTGGTTGAGTAAGAGTACCTCAAAATTGCACTTTAGTTACTTTCTACCACTGAAAATCAAATAGATAAATACATCAAACGTGTTTTACGATGTCCTCCTAAAGAATTACTGCTTGTTTGTTCTTTGCTGTTAGAATAAAATAAAAGTTTCACAAATCGGAATCTTGATTTTAAACCATCTTGAAAAATTCACTATACGGTTCTCAAATGTCGGCTATTTGTTGTGAGATATAAGTTTATATTGTATTCATGTTATTTTGGCCTCACCCTGTATGCATGAACCACGTTGAACATCACAATGCTCTAAATGCTGCTTCATTGGTTAATTCTGCAGATTAAATGATATCTATGGGAAATAATATCTACTGATTATCAGCAGCTTCAATCAAACTCTGTCTTTAAACCCTATCACTCTAAAGTCAGGCAGTATCTCTGTGATTCCAACGCTCTTCCTGAGAATCACTGTTTCCTTCTGTGTTTGGCAGCAGACCAGAGAGGAAACCAGAGGGCTGGTTACTGGTTAAATGGGACCATGAAGCTCTTCTCACGTACGCACAATCAGCTGCTGACTGGAGTTTGAACCGCTGCCATGTGAGGTACAAAAACACACACAACATTTCTACTGTACAGTCAGATTTCACTAAATATCCTCTGGTTTGTCTCATTAGACGTCGACTTTTCAAGGCTCTCAAGACAATTGTTCCAAATCCTTTTGTCTTATTAATCAGAGCCAGAATAAACCGACTGACTGTTCACACTTTGTCTCTGGTTATCACAGCTCATCTTTAATTATGAACTGAGTTTTATGGTTATTTTTTGATGACAGTGTTGCAGAAAGAATTGTTCATTTGTTTCCTGTCTATAGATGAACTTGTAGTTTTACCACAACTGCAGTTGGGAAGTTATTCTCTGTAGATTCGTCACGCTGAGAGAAAAATAGTTTTTTTCCATTGTTAATATAAAAATATTGATTAGTGCAGCTTTAACTTAACGAGCACTTTGAGTTGTCTCAGAATATTTATTTATTTATAGTCATTTATTTATTTATTATTTTTTTATTTTATTTTGGCAGGTCCTCCATACAAAATGACCCCAGCTCTGTATTATTATTATTATTATTATTATTATTATTGTAACGACTGGGTGATGTGGGGTCCACTGTTAAGTTACAAGTTATGTTACTGTAGTTAGTCAGGTTTACATGATGTCAGCGAACGCAGCATTGACATTGTTTTGTGAAGACCTGTGATTGGCCGAGGCTTGAGGAGGGAGTGACGCGGAGGGCTCGGGAGGAGACGAGAAGCGGGAGATGAGAAGGAGTGGTAATGCAGATAGCACGCTGTAAACGAGTTGGTTTGTTGTTTTTGGCGTTGGTTACGGCCCACAGTAACCGGTGTTCAAGCTGAGGAATAAAGTACCAGCGAAACCAGTTCCTGCCTCGTAGCTTCATTGACCAGGGTCGCTACATTTGGTGTCAGAAGTGAACGGATTTCGCCACCAGGGTTTCTGCGCCGCTCGCTAGCTTGTTGACAAGATGCTAGCGAGTAACATGTTGCCGCGGGAACTTTTCAAGATTGAACGGCAGGAGGGAGCCGACAACAGAGAGGTTATGGCTCGGACACTGCTTGGAGTGCGGCTGGACACAGAGCGGGTGAGAGAGATGGCAGTGAGGCTGGCTGCAGAGGCTGGCTCAGGCTCGCGAAATACCAACCGCGGGAAAACCAAATGTAGGACATGAACAGACATTTAGAGCCGCCTGTAGGAGCCCTCCCACCCACAATAAAGACCCCCAGGTATGATGGCAAAGCTAACTGGGAAGCTTTTCATGCACAGTTTGAACTGTTAGCTGAGCCGGCAGGTGGTCCACTGAAGAGAAAGCCCTCCAGCTAGCAATGTGCCTTCCTGGTGACGCTTTGTCAAGCCTGCTGTTACTGAGCCCTGGTGATAGGAGTGACTATGATGCATTGGTTGGAGCTTTAAAGAGGCGGTTTGGACTATGCTCAGCGGCTAGCCTGCTACGCTCTGAACTGTGCAGCCGACAACGACGACCAGGGGAGCCGCTGAGGGATCTTGCCAACGACGTTGAAGGACTGGTTCATCGCACCTATGCTCACATGCCTCCTGCCATCCAGAGTGAATTAGCCCGAGACCATTTCCTCCAGGCCCTGCTGCCAGCCGACCTGCGTGCCCAGACACTGCTGGCTCACCCCAGGTCTCTCCAGCAGGCTTTGGAGCTAGCTACAGAAAGAGAAATGCTGTGTGCTAATTCCCTCGCGGGCACACTGGACACTTCACCAAAGGTGAGAGCTGCAAGTGGGGCTGATTTGAATGCAACAGAACCTGCCTGGGTGGGCGAAGTGACTCAATTAGTGCGGGCCGCCACACTGAGAGAGGAACAGCGGGGGAGGCCACGTTCAAGGCTCTGCTGGGGATGTGGACAGCCTGGCCACCTAATCCGGGAGTGCCCTTGCTCCCCTCAGAATCAGGGAAACGCATCGGGGACCGCATGATCGGGACGATGCGGACCCCTGATGCTGTGTCCCAACCTCTTCCAAGTGGGGAAGCAGCGTGGTGCTCCAACAAAGCAGGGGCGGGGCACCCACCAGATGAGCTAGATGGTCAGCTGGAACGGCTCTTGGTACTGGGCCGAACCTGTATAGGAGATTGCTGGTACACGCCAGTGACTATTGGAGGTATATGTTGCTCTGCACTGGTGGACACGGGGTCTTCAGCTACCTTGGTGAAGCCTGATGTGGTGGGTGATGGAATAACAATTTTTCCCACCATGGTGAAACTTCAGACTGTCACCGGAGAGCGAACACCCATGATGGGGGAGGCATTAGTGACTCTGGGGTTGGGGAAACAGTTGGTTCGCTGCCCGGTGTGGGTCGCGACCCTGGAGGACTGTATTCTGGGGCTGGATGTTCTTGGGGCATTGGACTGTGTCATTAACACGAGGAAGGGAACTCTCACCTTTCCAGATGGACATGTTATCCAGATGTCTAAGCGGCCGTCCCTGCCTGGCTGCCCCGTGACTCACACTGTTGCAGTGCTAGCAGCTGAAGTGACAAACAACATGGCTGCCTGCTGCACCTTCGAACCGCCTGCGCTGCCCTCCACCCCACCTACCACTGGCCCACACCCATCTCCCACCACACCACCTGACGGGGGAGAAAGGTTTTTAGCCGTGAGGGAGGTTTGGCAGAAAAACTGTGATGGACTGACTCATAGTGAACAGGGTCTGTTGTGGCAACTCCTGCTGGAGTTCAAGGACTGTTTTTCACTGTCACGGGAGGATATGGGCCGGACACACCTCATCCAGCACAACATTGATACTGGAGGTGCACAGCCCATCAGGATGAGACCACGACGCCTCCCTCTAGCCAAGCAGGCTGCAGCGGACAAGGCCCTCAGAGAGATGCAGCAGGCTGGACTCATCGAGCCTTCCACTAGCTCCTGGGCCTCCCCAGTCGTCATGGTCCCCAAAAAGCTGAAAGATGATTGGCGGTTCTGTGTGGATTTCAGACCGCTTAACAAAGTGACCAAAAAGGACCCCTATCCCCTTCCGCGCATTGATGAGGCCCTCGACACAGTGGCAGGGTCTTCCTGGTTCTCCTCGCTGGACCTGCGCAGCGGATACTGGCAGGTCCCCCTCACTCCTGAGACCAGACCCAAGACTGCCTTCATCACCAGTGGGGGCTTGTGACAGTTTAAAGTCCTTCCATTCGGCCTCTGCAATGCCCCCGCCACATTTGAGAGACTGATGGACATGGTACTTGCTGACATTTCCCGCCAGGAGTGTGTTGTGTACCTAGACGACATCCTTGTTCATGGTGATTCTTTCGGGTCAGCTCTCAGGGCCCTTAGGCGTGTGCTGGAGAGAGTGGCAGCAGCAGGACTGAAACTACATCCCCAGAAATGCTGCGTCGGCACCATGGATGAGAAGGTGCAAGCTGTGAAGGACTGGCCCACCCCCAGCTCTGTGAAGGACCTGAAGAGCTTCCTGGGCCTGGCCTCCTACTACAGAAGGTTTGTGAGGGGGTTTTCCTGCATAGCTGCACCACTATTCCGGCTTCTGCAAAAAGGGGAGACATTCTCGTGGACGGAGGAGTGTCATACAGCGTTCACTTCACTGTAGAGAGCCCTTGTAGAAGCCCCAGTTCTGTCCCCACCTGACCCCTCCCTGCCTTTCATCCTCGACACGGACGCCAGCAATGTTGGCTCAGGTGCTGTGCTGGCTTATTACTATTACTATTATTATTATTATCATTATTATTATTATTATCCTGTATGGGCTATCTGCTCTGTATTATAATTATTATTATTATTATTTTTATTATCCTGTATGTATGGGCTATCTTGCTCTGTATTATTATTAGTATCCTGATCCTGTATATATGGGCTATATCTGCTGTGCTCAGCTGCTGTCAGTCTCTTCCTGGCGCGTGGTCAACTTCACGTTCACTGTTTACTTCCTCGGCTCCGGTGGGAGGGAGCGCGTGGGCTACATGCTGCTCGTGGAGTCCTCAATGGCGGCGGGCACGCCCCCCAGTGCGCGTGCACGTAGCAGAGAGGAGTGACGTCATCTGATTTTATTCTATTTACAGTTTATCAGTTAAAAACAACAGCATGTTTAACTTATTGATGAATAATATTCTTAATATATAATATAATATATAATATACAGTTTGTGTTCCTGTGTTTAATAATTACATTATTACATTATATTTATATTATTATTATTATGGTAATTTTCCACTATTTTTGCCAAGAAATCAAATTAAATGTTTGACATTGTTATAAAGAATATCTCGTATAATAATAATAATATCGGTTATAATAAAACTAAACAGTGAGGAGTTCGTCCTCTTCCACCTCCTCCTCCTCCTCATCTTCCTCCTCCTCCTCCTCCTCCTCCTCCTCCTCTTATTCCTCCTCCTCCTCCTCTCTTCTTCTCCTCCTCCTCCTCCTCCTCCTCCTCCTCCTCCTCCTCTTCCTCCCTCTCATGGTGAACATCACATCCAGCACGCCTCACTTTCTCTCTCTCTTCTCTCTTTAACTCTTCTGTAAAGCAGCATGTATGACCGGAAGTGTAAAGGTATGTCTTCAAAATAATAGCTTGACTCTCCAATGTTGCTGTGCTGATGTGCACTCAATTCATGTTTTAATTGTTACTTAATTTAAACAATTGCTAAGTCTATAAAGTGTCACAAAATAAAAAAAGATGATAAATTACCTCAACAGTCAAGAAACGTAAATTGATAATAAAATATTATTTAAAAAATGTACAATGTATCCGTTTTTAAAAAGAGACGGCTGGAAAGTTTTTTGCCGGACTTTGCAAAATACTGACCAATTAAATGTATAATACAAATATTATTTAAAGAATGTATAATATGTGTTTTTAAAAAGAGTGCTGTAACGTTTTGTGCAGGAATGTGCAAAATACTGACCAACGATGACATCTTCAAATTGCATTTTTTACAAGTTTTTCAAGTAACATAAAAGCAGAAGGAAGGATTGGTATTTATGATTGATAAATTACTTTCATGATTAATAATTAGTTTTAGATACATTTTCTGTCAATCGGTTAATCTTTTTTATCTGACTGGCACAAAATAAGATACTGTAGAATCACTAAATAAATTTAAGTATTGAGCTATTTTTGTTATTTATTTGAATTATTATTGTATTATTTAATCTGTTGTCCTTGCAATCAACAGTCAAAAAACAAAAATAGAATAAATGAAAATATAATATTATAAAATATATAATAAATGTATATATATTTTGAGTCAATTGGTTAATGTTTTTTATTATTATTATTGTAGCACTAAATAAGATATTTATGTTATATATTTAATTAATTTAATTTTAATCTGTTCTGGTTGCTGATTCTAGGCAGCGGGGCTTTTATTTTTGAAATGATAACCGGAAGTAGTGTGTTTGTTTACTTCCTGACTTGACGGGTTATCCTCAATAAGAGCTCGGTGACAACATGAGTTCAGACAGAGAGCTTCAGTCTGGAGGTTAGTAGAAGAATGTGATTATTACTGTAGTCAGTCAGAGTAATACTCCTCCTGTAGAAGTAATACTGCAGTACTTTATGTCAGAGTACTTCACAGTTATTGATCTCAGTAGGAACTTTAACTCGGTCTGTTGAAGATGCCATTGATGGAGCAGGTGTCGTACTCGGACCTGGAGTCTCTGGCGTTGGACCGGGTGGTTCCGGCTCTGCTGGCTCACGGGTTCTGCTTCGTGGACGGGTTCCTGGGTGATCTGGCCGGAGACGCGGTTCTGGAGCAGGTGAAGGAGATGCACCGGTCCGGAGAGCTGCAGGACGGCCGGCTGGCGGGCTCCGGACCGGGCGTCCACCGGAGGAACATCCGCGGGGACCAGATCAGCTGGCTGAGCGGATCAGAGAGAGGAGGAGAGGCGGTCCGGTACCTGCTGCACCGCATCGACCACATCATCACACTCTGCGGGGCGAGGCTGGGAGGGAACAACATCAGGGACCGGTCCAAGGTGAGAGAGACAACAACGACAACAACAACAGCAACAACAACAACAACAACAACACATAACAGATGGAACTCACTCTGACTTTTATTTACTCCTCTACTTCATGTGGTTTCTTTTTTTTCTTTTTTTTTTACATTTAACCTTTGATTTTGCAATATATTGTTATTAATTGTTTTTTATTTGTTGTATGTATATATATATATATATATATATGTATGTATATATGTATATATATGTATATATGTATGTGTGTATGTGTGTGTATATATATATATATATGTGTATGTATATGTAAACATATATATATGTGTGTGTGTGTATATATATATATATATATATGTATGTATATATATATACACATACAACAAATAAAAAACGATATAACTATATAAAAAACTATATAAGCAGATTGTATTAAAATAATGACATTTTAATAGGATAAAAGAGATGATAATGACCAGCAATAAAATGTTGATTAAATAAAATAGAAGTAAAATAAAACACAATAATGATGATGATAAATAAAGTAATTATTCAAAATAAAAATGATAAAACACTACATAAAAGCCAGACTAAATAGATGGGTTTTTAGTTTACGTTTAAAAATATAATTTTTTTCAGTTCCTCTGCAAGGTTGTTTCAGCGGCTGGATGGCGGGATCCACTCAGCAACATGTGTTTTTTTTAATTTATTGGTGAATATATTTTATAGGTTTGTTTAATTTCTTATTAATAAAGCAAAAAAAATAGATTCTGTGTAGATAATGCTAGATTTAGCCATTTAGTGATTTAACACACTGACAGTGAGTATTCACATATCGCAACTCAGTCTCACGGCAGTTTGTGAAATAGTCACGAAATTTAATCAATATGACACGAATTTCACTTTTTTTTTCGTGTTGCTTGGCAGGACTTTTAACAACACGCATCAATTTCCGCTCCAGTCTTTTCAAAATAAAACTACTTAGTTAGGTTCAGGAATAGATCGGGTTTTTTTGGGTTAATATAAATCTGGAAGTGACGTAACTTAAGTTCAAATAAATCAACGTTGACTTCGTGCCTCACACGGAGCACCAACAATTCAATTCAATTCAATTCAATTTATTTTTGTATAGCGTCAAATCATACCAGAAGTTATCTCGAGACACTCTATATATAGAGCAGGTCTTAGACTGCACACCAACAGCGGTCTCCTGGTGAAAGTCTGGTGTTTTTAGACCCACCCATCCAACCCGACCTCCTCCCTATGCATTGTTCGCTGCTCTCACGAAAAAAATTAGAAATTTGTGTTTATGTACACAAACCAATGCATTAAATTTTGGGACTATTTCACGAACTGCTTTGCGACTGGGCTGTGTATCGTATGAGCCTCAGATCTCAGCGTGAAAGCCTCGGTTAACCCGCTATACATACAGCAGCTTTTCATCATTTTCTCTCCTGTCACGTCGAGTTTCTTTCCCCCAAAAGGGGGCGCAGCCTCAGAGATGACGCCATGCTGGTCTGGTCTAAAGCTTGGAGCAGCATATTTATCCACTCCCATGTTGATAAGAGTATTAAATATTCGACAAATCTCCCTTTAAGGTTAATTTTGAACAGATAAAAAAATTAGCGATTAATGATTAAATATTTTAATTAATTGACAACCCTAGTTTTTACAGATTAATTTCCTCCTCAATACCTCCTCTGCCATAGTGCAAACAGGATTTAAATTATAATTTGCACTGGGTATTATTGAAAAAAGAGCTGTTGTATTATACTCAATGTATTTGCTGTCAGTTTGGTCTCAGAGCCACGTTGACGGAAGCTTCATACAGAAACATGTTGAAATGACCACTGTGTCACTGGAGAGCCCCTTCGTGTTACTATTGTCCTTTTGTGATGTGAAGGCCCGTTTGGCAGCCGTCCAGCGACCCTCTCTGGGCCCCGAGCCAAGGCTTTAGAAACCAGAACACGCTCCGGGAAGGACAGGAAACCTACTGGACCAGTTCAGGTCCTCTGGGTGTCCTCTGGGTGTCCTCTGCCGTGGCGGCGTGCTGATTAATGGTACAGGGAGACGTGTTGATGGCGTACTGGGATACTGTGAATGTAGTGTTTTCTTATAGACCATGATGCATTGCTGCAGATAGGGAACATTTTACTGACTCCGCAGTACTTTAACTTGTAGTGGAGTATTTTCACAGTGTTGTATTCGTACTTCTACTGCAGTAAAGGATCTGAATACTTCCTCCACTACTGCAGATGTAGCGGTGATGATTCTCACGTACACATTCAGTTACTCACTCCTCCTCTCACACACACACACACACACACACACGCACACACACTGATTTACAGTATCCTTACTTCCCTCACACACACATTCCCGGCAGATCCGTCCGTCTTCACATGCAGCGGCGTTCAGCGAGCTCTTATCAGTGTGTGTGTGTGTTATCAGATAGAACTTCTTAAGAAAACAGGTCAACCCCGTGACGATAGGAACTAACACACACTCAGTTATCTGGAGACGCTGCAGGAAAATAAACAGCAGAGATCAGCAGGATAACACGTTTTTGTCTTCGCTCCAAAACCATAAACCATAGTTTACCCAAAAGTTTTGTTAATTTTTTTATCTTTTATTATTTTTTATTCCTCAAAGTTCTCAAATGGTCAATGTCGTCTAAACACAAGCAGCCGTCCCAGAAAGATGTTTAAAACCGTCAAATATTAGATTTAAATCAGGAACCATTTTATCAAAAAATATTATGAATCTGGCCAGAAAACATCGTTCAGTCAAAATTATATTTCAATTACGGCTGTCAAAGTTAACGTGATAGTTAACACAAATTTGTTTTAATGCCACTAATTTCTTTTAACACATTAACACAACTTGCGATTTTTAGGTTGTAGTGGCTCAGTTTTAAAGCTAGGGTGGAGATAATAATAATAATAATAATAATAATAATAATAATAACCATTAAAAATAAATGAATTAAATTATATAAATTTGAATATATACAAATAATAAATTTAAATAAATAAATTATAATAAGTAAATTATAATAAATAAAATATAACATATAAATAAATAAACCCAACTGGCCATAAAGACATTGTAAAATCCCCTAAATGTACATACATCTGTGATTGGTTTACAATCTTTACAATACTAATATTTAATCGAGTAGAAGAAAAGTCGTAAGGTGTAAAAATGAGGGCTGTCAAAGTTAACGCGATAATAACGCATTAATGCAAATTTGTTTTAGCACCACAAATTTCTTTAAAGCAACTTGTGATTTTTAGGTTGTAGCGGCTCAGATTTAAAGCTAGAGTGAAGATAATAATAATAATAATAATAAGTAAATAATATAAATTTGAATAAATAAAAATAATACATTTAAATAAGTAAATTATAATAAATAAAATAAAATAATAAATAAATAAACCCAACTGGCCATAAAGATGATGTAAAATCACAAAAATTGAATAACGCGTTAACTCAAATTCGTTATAACGCCACTAATTTCTTTACCATATTAACGCAAACAATCTTTCAGAGGTTGTAGCGGCTCAGTTTTAAAGCAAGAGTGAAGATCCTGGCATCATATGAGTCTAGAGAACCTGATGAATCCATCGGTACCAACCATGTCCTACTAGCTGGTCATGAAGGAGGTTAAATAACGCTCCAAACTTACGCTAAATGTTTAGCGAGGAAAAACTGTCATGGCCATTTTCAAAGGGGTCCCTTGACCTCTGACCTCCAGATCAGTGAATGTAAATGGGTTCTATGGGTACCCACGAGTCTCCCCTTTACAGACATGCCCACTTTATGATCATCACATGCAGTCTGGGGCAAGTCATAGTCAAGTCAGCACACTGACACACTGACAGCTGTTGTAGCCTGTTGGGCTGCAGTTTGCCATGTTATGATGTGAGCATATTGTTTTATGCTAAATGCAGTACCTGTGAGGGTTTCTGGATCAATATCTCTCATTGTTTTGTGTTGATAATTGATTTATAATAATAAATATATACAAACATGTGCGGTTAAATATTTGAATCGAGCCCTACTCAGATATTAGTGTTATTGTTATTATTGGCCTCATTTGGTCCAGTTTGGGAGTGACCGTGTTGAGATTGATGCTGTTGAAGTGGATCCAGACTTCAGCCTCACGCTCCACACGTACGCTCCGTCATTAAACCTTCAGCAGGCTGGAAACCTGCCAAACAACTGCACGGACCTCTGCACACTCCCACAATCCCTCCCTCCCTCCCTCGCTCTACTAGGAGGATAAGATAAGATAAAGTTCAATTGAAAACAGCTCTCGGAGGCGTTGTGTTTTCAGTGTGTCATTTCCTCTCCGCCCTCGGCCCTCCTCTGTGTTTCTCCACATAGTTTCACTCCATCGCAGCTCAGTTGCGTGACTGAGACTGACGATGATGGCGATGATGGTGTGTGTGTACGTGATTTCCAGTGCGACCGCTTGTGGTCTTTGGAGCAGATCGGGCGTTCTTTATCAGCGCTTGTCGTCGTCGTTGTCGTCAGGTGGAAAACGCTGACGTCAGTGAGGTCACTAAAGGTGTTGTAGATGCTGCGTTCAGGGACCCGTGTGTTTGATGAGGGTTAATCTACGCCGTGACCTTCCTTTATAAAGCGGTGCGTGTGTGTTGATGATCAGAAAGAAAAGGAAGGGAACAGGATGTGAGATATTATGGAGCGTGCAGAGGTGTGTTATGAACACACATAAAAACGTCATTTAATCAGGTACATACGTGCGTCACAATAAAAGCATTAGACTTTTAAGAAGGTTGCGTGCGATCTGTGTGTAATCATCAGGGTCAGGTGGTGGCCGACGCTGACGTCACGGAGATGTAGAAGAGGATGCAGTTTGGTGTGAATCAGTGTTGTTGTTGTTGTTGGAGCTTGTTTTGTTAACGAACTTGTCTTTTTAAAGAGGGTTAATCTTCTCAAATGAAAACGTTTTAACAGTAAAAAAAATCCATATAATTCCCAAACTATCAAATAGAAAAGACAGAAATACCAGCTTAAAAAATAAATATTAGTGTTATGGACATTTTTTTAGCTTAAAGTTGAGAAGGATGAGTCTCGCAAAAATAAAAAAATATATATTGTTATTGCTATCAGTAAAGTTTTCGAGATGTCTCTGCTACTCCTCGTCACATGTGAAGTTTAATTGTAAGATATCAAGTTAAAGGTGCTAAATTCAATATCTAGAGCATCTGGAATTTTGTTCCTAATCATGACGCAGTATAAACGCTCAAATGTATAATTCTTTAAATAATTTAAAAACAACTACAGGTAGTTACTAATAACTAACAAAATATCAATACAGCAATTTATTGCATTACTTCCTCTTGTGATACGTTTTAATCCCTTAATCTGTCCGTCCATGCGCTGCATTTCATTCCTGTTCGTGTCTCACTGGAATGAAAGTTGTAAATCAAACTGTATTATTGTTATGATACTGAGGTCTATGCTCTCTCTCTATGTGTGTGTCTTTAGGCCATGGTGGCTTGTTACCCGGGAAATGGGACGGGTTACGTCAAACACGTGGACAACCCGAACAACGACGGGCGCCGCATCACCTGCACCTACTACCTCAACAAGAACTGGAGCGCCAAGGTGCGTTCAGGGACTGTATGTCTTCTCTGTTTGACCTCTGACCTTTTGATGTCTTTACGATTAGTCGTTTTTATCGATAGCGATCAGAGAGTCTAGAAGCAAAGAGACGAAACTCTGATGTTTTTTTGACAACAGCCGCTGCCGCCATTTTGGACTGAAAACACTTATATTTGTATTGTTCAACACAGACCATTTCAGGAGAATAGAAATAATTTAGTTTTACTTTTGTACAGCACTTTGTAGGCGGACGTTTTACTGGCGTCCAGTAGTTGCTTTCAGTCCAAAATGGCGGAAGTGTAGCTCTGCTGCTGGCCGCTGATGTTGCTACGGAACAAACTATTGAGTTTCACTTCTTGGCGATATACGTTTTCTTTGTTTAAGCCGTCCGTTAGAAGTCAGATTAATTCCTGTTTGACGAGGAAATAGTAACGGTGTGATTAGCACGGTAGCTACCTAGCTGACCAGCCAGTCGCTAAATGAGTAAAATTGAACGACTCAATGCTTCATCCTCACACGCCGGTCACAGAGAAGGAAAGCTCAGTTCTATCTCCAGATAATCAGTCATCATCATCAACACTGATTCACCAGGTTTCTTTTTAAATGTTCCAACCAGCTGATGTTTGTGTCGTTGATCATCAGGAGCACGGCGGCGTCCTCAGGATCTTTCCGGAGGGGAAATCCTACGTGACCGACATCAAGCCGCTGTTCGACCGGCTGCTCTTCTTCTGGTCCGACCGCAGGAACCCACACGAGGTGCAGCCCTCCTACGGCACCAGGTAACCAAACTACTAATCAATCAGTCAGTCAATCAGTAATCGATCAGTAAGTCAGTCAACACAGCAGGAGTGTGTTTTATTATTATGAGTTTAGAAACATAAATAAACCTAAAGACAGTCTGTTATTAGTTTAAACATTTAAAATATAAAATCCTGTTTTAAGTTTTCAGCTCTCAGTGAAGAAACAAAAACACCCTAAAAAAACATGAATATAATTTAAATGAGTTTCAGTTTAAAATGTCTCAGTTCAATGAGTGAGTTTATTTTCTCAGTGAGAACAGAAACACTTCATCTACAGATCACTGGCATCCTCTGCTGGTGTGAAGGTGTAACTACACTAAAAATAGTTCAACGCTGGAATAAACAGCATCTTATATTGAGATAATATGATGTTTATTTAAATGTCTCTCCTCCATGAATATAGAAAAGTAAAACCACTAATATCAGTGTTGTTGTTTGTGCTCCAGGTATGCCATCACAGTCTGGTACTTCGACTCTGAGGAGAGAGCTGAGGCTAAGAGGCGCTTCAGGGACTTGACAGGTACAAATACACACAAGTATACAGTGGACAAGTACTTATAAATGCTTTATTTTGATTTTTTACAGTCAGTAAGTAATTACACAATGAGGCAACAACAATTAAAGGACAATTACTCCCAAAAATACAGAAATATAACACGGAGTCAACGTACAAGATTTTGTAGATTTGTAGGTTAAAGCATTATTTTTGTGACTTTTTCTTGTAACAATACAGAAAACTAGATGAATACATACTTTCATACACACTTTATGACTTTTTAATGACATGACATTTACAGTATGTATCATCAGACAACTGTTGTCTATGTAAAGATATAGAGTAATGTCTACCTGAGCAGAGAATATAGTCACTCTCCCTCTGTATGAAATTGTTTGACATACTATACTATCACTCTTTTCTTTTTTTACTATGACTTTTTTTCTCGACATACTTTGACACTATGAAACTTACTGACGTACTGTACTATGACTTTTTTTGTAATTTTTCGACGTACTATACTCTGAACCTTTTTTTTTCTTCGACATACTATGACTTTTTTTATACTATCACTCTTTTTTTTCGACAAACTATACCATGACTTTTTTTTCCGACGTACTATGACTTTTTTTATACTATGACTTTTGTTTCGACATATTAGACTACGACTTTTTTTTTTTCGACGTACTCTATGACACTTTTTATTTTACAACATGCTATACTATGACTTTTTTTTACAATCACTCTTTTTTTCAACGTACTAATATGACTTATTTTTCGACGTACTGTACTATGACTTTTTTTAGTTTTCGACATACTTTGACACCATGAAACTTTTTTTTTTCCACATACTATACCATGACTTTTTTATACTATACTGACTTTTATTTTTCGACGTAATTGTACTATGACACTTTTTTTCAGCATACTGTACTATGAGTTTTTTATACTATACTATGACTTTTTTAAGGATATTTTACTTTCCCAATTCTTATTTGTACCTTCTTGTGTTTCTACTTCAGCTCGGCAGCAGAGCAGCAGCTCCAGTTTATTGTGAGGAAACGTCATCACCTGGTGTTTGAAACCCTGATCTGCAGTAGAGGACAGCACGATTCCTCCCGACTCTCAAAGCTTTTGGAAAAGGAAAACAACAAAGACTTCACTCTGGAAGAGTTGAGGGGGGATTTAACTCTTCAGTCGATAAAACTGCATACCCTCATAGCTCTGGTCAGCATCCAGGATGGAAAGAACAGCCTGCCTGCATGGCTGCAAGAACTGCTGTGACCTAATGGATGATGAGTTCAGGTGACCAGCAGCTGCTCTGGACTTTTCCTGCTTTACTCGATGTTTGTGCAATACTCTCTGCTGAGACGCAGGACAACAGCAGACTGCACCTTCGCCTTCAGCTTGCTTCAAACCTAAGTAGGAGGAGAGATGATAAACAGTCTTTAAACTTTACAGATAGTACACTGGAAACATACATTCGTGAAAAACACTAACACAGGCGATGGAGCAGGACAAAGATTTGACGGACAGTGTGTGAAGCACAGAGACGATATGTCTGTGTTGGAGAAGATGAATAATTGATGCTCCGTTCAAACAGCGCTTCAGAAACGTTATTGAGCCCGAGTTACCGTCCTGAAAAAAATAACGCTCGCTAACAACTTACACCGCCTTTTTTACTGCAGTGAGACCGGAACTACCTTAGGTAGATTTAATACCACATGTTGGTGTAACTACACTGTTTGGTTGGAAAAGAAACCTTTTGTCTGAGTCTAGATTCTATGAATAGTCTGAAAAACTGTCACATGATATTTAAAAATGTGTTGAATAAAAGTTATTTTTTAAGAATGGATTTTATTACTTGACTGTTTTTAAATTGATGTTGAAAAAAAATGTCATAGTATAGTCTGTCGAAAAAAGTAAAAAAAAAAATTCGAAGAAAAAGTCAAAAAAATTCATATTATAGTGTGTTGAAAAAAAAGTAATAAGAAAATCATGGTATAGTATGTCAAAAAAAGTCAAAAAAGTCATAATATAGTATGTCGAAAAAAAGTCAAAAAAATCATAGTATAGTATGTTGAAAAAAAGTCATAAAAAAGTCATAGTATGTCAAAAAAAGTCGTCATATAGTATGTCAAAAAAAGTCATAGTATGTAAAAAAAATTTCATAAAAAAGTCATAATATAGTATGTCAAAAAAAGTCATAAAAAAGTCATAATATAGTATGTCGAAAAAAAGTCATAAAAAAGTCATAGTATAGTATGTAAAAAAAATTTCATAAAAAAGTCATAATATAGTATGTCAAAAAAAGTCATAAATAAGTAATAATATAGTGTGTTGAAAAAAAGTCATAAAAAAGTCATAGAATAGTGTGTTGAAAAAAAGTCATAGTATATTATGTCAAAAGAAAGTCATAGTATAGTACGGCGAAAAAAGTCATAAAAAAGTCATAGTATAGTATGTAAAAAAAGTTTCATAAAAAAGTCATAATATAGTATGTCAAAAAAAGTCATAAAAAAGTCATAATATAGTATGTCAAAAAAAGTCATAAAAAAGTCATAATATAGTATGTCAAAAAAAGTCATAAATAAGTAATAATATAGTGTGTTGAAAAAAAGTCATAGTATATTATGTCAAAAGAAAGTCATAGTATAGTACGGCGAAAAAAGTCATAAAAAAGTCATAGTATAAATAGGTCGAAAAAAAAAGTCATAAAAAATGAAAAAAACGTCAGAGTATATAGAATATAAAAGTCGATCTGAAATGAGAAAGAGTTTCTTACCTGACAGAAAAAAAGTCATAATATAGTATGTCGAAAAAAAGTCATAAAAAAGTCATAGTATAGCACGTCGAAAAAAAGTCATAAAAAGTCATAGTATAGTATGTCGAAAAAAAGTCATAGTATAGTATGTAAAAAAAGTGTCATAAAAAAGTCATAATATAGTATGTCAAAAAAAGTCATAAATAAGTAATAATATAGTGTGTTGAAAAAAAGTCATAAAAAAGTCATAGAATAGTGTGTTGAAAAAAAGTCATAGTATATTATGTCAAAAGAAAGTCATAGTATAGTACGGCGAAAAAAGTCATAAAAAAGTCATAGTATAAATAGGTCGAAAAAAAAGTCATAAAAAATGAAAAAACGTCAGAGTATATAGAATATAAAAGTCGATCTGAAATGAGAAAGAGTTTCTTACCTGACAGAAAAAAAGTCATAATATAGTATGTCGAAAAAAAGTCATAAAAAAGTCATAGTATAGCACGTCGAAAAAAAGTCATAAAAAAGTCATAGTATAGTATGTCGAAAAAAAGTCATAGTATAGTATGTAAAAAAAGTGTCATAAAAAAGTCATAATATAGTATGTCAAAAAAGTCATAAATAAGTAATAATATAGTATGTCAAAAAAAGTCATAAAAAAGTCATAATATAGTATGTCAAAAAAAGTAAAAAAAAGTCATAATATAGTATGTCAAAAAAAGTCATAAAAAAGTCATAGTATAGTATGTCAAAAAAAGTCATAAAAAAGTCATAATATAGTATGTCAAAAAAAAGTCAAAAAAGTCATAGTATAGTATGTAAAAAAAATTTCATAAAAAAGTCATAATATAGTATGTCAAAAAAAGTCATAAATAAGTCATATTATAGTATGTAAAAAAAATTTCATAAAAAAGTCATAATATAGTATGTCAAAAAAAGTTTCATAAAAAAGTCATAATATAGTATGTCAAAAAAAGTCATAAAAAAGTCATAATATAGTATGTCAAAAAAAGTCATAAAAAAGTCATAATATAGTATGTCAAAAAAAGTCATAAATAAGTCATAGTATAGTATGTAAAAATAATTTCATAAAAAAGTCATAATATAGTATGTCAAAAAAAGTCATAAATAAGTAATAATATAGTGTGTTGAAAAAAAGTCATAGTATATTATGTCAAAAGAAAGTCATAGTATAGTACGGCGAAAAAAGTCATAAAAAAGTCATAGTATAAATAGGTCGAAAAAAAAGTCATAAAAAATGAAAAAACGTCAGAGTATATAGAATATAAAAGTCGATCTGAAATGAGAAAGAGTTTCTTACCTGACAGAAAAAAAGTCATAATATAGTATGTCGAAAAAAAGTCATAAAAAAGTCATAGTATAGCACGTCGAAAAAAAGTCATAAAAAAGTCATAGTATAGTATGTCGAAAAAAAGTCATAGTATAGTATGTAAAAAAAGTGTCATAAAAAAGTCATAATATAGTATGTCAAAAAAAGTCATAAATAAGTAATAATATAGTGTGTTGAAAAAAAGTCATAAAAAAGTCATAGAATAGTGTGTTGAAAAAAAGTCATAGTATATTATGTCAAAAGAAAGTCATAGTATAGTACGGCGAAAAAAGTCATAAAAAAGTCATAGTATAAATAGGTCGAAAAAAAAGTCATAAAAAATGAAAAAACGTCAGAGTATATAGAATATAAAAGTCGATCTGAAATGAGAAAGAGTTTCTTACCTGACAGAAAAAAAGTCATAATATAGTATGTCGAAAAAAAGTCATAAAAAAGTCATAGTATAGCACGTCGAAAAAAAGTCATAAAAAAGTCATAGTATAGTATGTCGAAAAAAAGTCATAGTATAGTATGTAAAAAAAGTGTCATAAAAAAGTCATAATATAGTATGTCAAAAAAGTCATAAATAAGTAATAATATAGTATGTCAAAAAAAGTCATAAAAAAGTCATAATATAGTATGTCAAAAAAAGTAAAAAAAAGTCATAATATAGTATGTCAAAAAAAGTCATAAAAAAGTCATAGTATAGTATGTCAAAAAAAGTCATAAAAAAGTCATAATATAGTATGTCAAAAAAAAGTCAAAAAAGTCATAGTATAGTATGTAAAAAAAATTTCATAAAAAAGTCATAATATAGTATGTCAAAAAAAGTCATAAATAAGTCATATTATAGTATGTAAAAAAAATTTCATAAAAAAGTCATAATATAGTATGTCAAAAAAAGTCATAAAAAAGTCATAATATAGTATGTCAAAAAAAGTCATAAAAAAGTCATAGTATAGTATATCAAAAAAAGTCATAAAAAAGTCATAATATAGTATGTCGAAAAAAAGTCATAAAAAAGTCATAGTATAGTATGTCAAAAAAAGTCATAAAAAAGTCATAGTATAGTATGTCAAAAAAAGTCATAAAAAAGTCATAGTATAGTATGTCAAAAAAAGTCATAATATAGTATGTAAAAAAAATTTCATAAAAAAGTCATAATATAGTATGTCAAAAAAAGTCATAAATAAGTAATAATATAGTGTGTTGAAAAAAAGTCATAAAAAAGCCATAGAATAGTGTGTTGAAAAAAAGTCATAGTATATTATGTCAAAAGAAAGTCATAGTATAATACGGCGAAAAAAGTCATAAAAAAGTCATAGTATAGTACGTCGAAAAAAAGTCATAGTATAGTATGTCAAAAAAAGTCATAGTATGTCAAAAAAAGTCATAAAAAAGTCATAGTATAGCACGTCGAAAAAAAGTCATAAAAAGTCATAGAATAGTGTTGAAAAAAAGTCATAGTATATTATGTCAAAAGAAAGTCATAGTATAGTACGGCGAAAAAAGTCATAAAAAAGTCATAATATAGTATGTCAAAAAAAGTCATAAAAAAGTCATAATATAGTATGTCAAAAAAAGTCATAAATAAGTCATAGTATAGTATGTAAAAAAAATTTCATAAAAAAGTCATAATATAGTATGTCAAAAAAAGTCATAAAAAAGTCATAATATAGTATGTCGAAAAAAAGTCATAGTATAGTATGTAAAAAAAAATTCATAAAAAAGTCATAATATAGTATGTCAAAAAAAGTCATAAATAAGTAATAATATAGTGTGTTGAAAAAAAGTCATAAAAAAGTCATAGAATAGTGTGTTGAAAAAAAGTCATAGTATATTATGTCAAAAGAAAGTCATAGTATAGTACGGCGAAAAAAGTCATAAAAAAGTCATAGTATAAATAGGTCGAAAAAAAAGTCATAAAAAATGAAGAAACGTCAGAGTATATAGAATATAAAAGTCGATCTGAAATGAGAAAGAGTTTCTTACCTGACAGAGTTTTCTGTTCTCATCCAGCCTGCTTCAGTGTTTCACAGCCGGAAGCCGTCACTCTGTTCACCCTGCAAACAGAAACCACTCTGAGTAAATCACTCTTCACCGGGGTGAGCTTGTAAAAAAAGTCATAAAAAAGTCATAGTATAGTACGTTGAAAAAAAGTCATAGTATAGTATGTTAAAAAAAGTCATAGTATAGTATGTCAAAAAAAGTCATAATATAGTATGTCAAAAAAAGTCATAAATAAGTAATAATATAGTATGTCAAAAAAAGTCAAAAAAGTCATAATATAGTATGTCAAAAAAAGTCATAAAAAAGTCATAATATAGTATGTCGAAAAAAAGTCATAAAAAAGTCATAGTATAGCACGTCGAAAAAAAGTCATAAAAAAGTCATAGTATAGTATGTCGAAAAAAAGTCATAGTATAGTATGTAAAAAAAGTGTCATAAAAAAGTCATAATATAGTATGTCAAAAAAAGTCATAAATAAGTAATAATATAGTATGTCAAAAAAAGTCATAAAAAAGTCATAATATAGTATGTCAAAAAAAGTAAAAAAAGTCATAATATAGTATGTCAAAAAAAGTCATAAAAAAGTCATAGTATAGTATGTCAAAAAAATTTCATAAAAAAGTCATAATATAGTATGTCAAAAAAAGTAAAAAAAGTCATAATATAGTATGTCAAAAAAAGTCATAAATAAGTCATAGTATAGTATGTCAAAAAAATTTCATAAAAAAGTCATAATATAGTATGTCAAAAAAAGTCATAATATAGTATGTCGAAAAAAAGTCATAAAAAAGTCATAGTATAGTATGTAAAAAAAGTTTCATAAAAAAGTCATAATATAGTATGTCAAAAAAAGTCATAAAAAAGTCATAATATAGTATGTCAAAAAAAGTCATAAAAAAGTCATAGTATAGTATGTAAAAAAAATTTCATAAAAAAGTCATAATATAGTATGTCAAAAAAAGTCATAAATAAGTCATAGTATAGTATGTAAAAATAATTTCATAAAAAAGTCATAATATAGTATGTCAAAAAAAGTCATAAATAAGTAATAATATAGTGTGTTGAAAAAAAGTCATAAAAAAGTCATAGAATAGTGTGTTGAAAAAAAGTCATAGTATATTATGTCAAAAGAAAGTCATAGTATAGTACGGCGAAAAAAGTCATAAAAAAGTCATAGTATAAATAGGTCGAAAAAAAAGTCATAAAAAATGAAAAAACGTCAGAGTATATAGAATATAAAAGTCGATCTGAAATGAGAAAGAGTTTCTTACCTGACAGAAAAAAAGTCATAATATAGTATGTCGAAAAAAAGTCATAAAAAAGTCATAGTATAGCACGTCGAAAAAAAGTCATAAAAAAGTCATAGTATAGTATGTCGAAAAAAAGTCATAGTATAGTATGTAAAAAAAGTGTCATAAAAAAGTCATAATATAGTATGTCAAAAAAAGTCATAAATAAGTAATAATATAGTGTGTTGAAAAAAAGTCATAAAAAAGTCATAGAATAGTGTGTTGAAAAAAAGTCATAGTATATTATGTCAAAAGAAAGTCATAGTATAGTACGGCGAAAAAAGTCATAAAAAAGTCATAGTATAAATAGGTCGAAAAAAAAGTCATAAAAAATGAAAAAACGTCAGAGTATATAGAATATAAAAGTCGATCTGAAATGAGAAAGAGTTTCTTACCTGACAGAAAAAAAGTCATAATATAGTATGTCGAAAAAAAGTCATAAAAAAGTCATAGTATAGCACGTCGAAAAAAAGTCATAAAAAAGTCATAGTATAGTATGTCGAAAAAAAGTCATAGTATAGTATGTAAAAAAAGTGTCATAAAAAAGTCATAATATAGTATGTCAAAAAAGTCATAAATAAGTAATAATATAGTATGTCAAAAAAAGTCATAAAAAAGTCATAATATAGTATGTCAAAAAAAGTAAAAAAAAGTCATAATATAGTATGTCAAAAAAAGTCATAAAAAAGTCATAGTATAGTATGTCAAAAAAAGTCATAAAAAAGTCATAATATAGTATGTCAAAAAAAAGTCAAAAAAGTCATAGTATAGTATGTAAAAAAAATTTCATAAAAAAGTCATAATATAGTATGTCAAAAAAAGTCATAAATAAGTCATAGTATAGTATGTAAAAAAAATTTCATAAAAAAGTCATAATATAGTATGTCAAAAAAAGTCATAAAAAAGTCATAATATAGTATGTCAAAAAAAGTCATAAAAAAGTCATAGTATAGTATATCAAAAAAAGTCATAAAAAAGTCATAATATAGTATGTCGAAAAAAAGTCATAAAAAAGTCATAGTATAGTATGTCAAAAAAAGTCATAAAAAAGTCATAGTATAGTATGTCAAAAAAAGTCATAAAAAAGTCATAGTATAGTATGTCAAAAAAAGTCATAATATAGTATGTAAAAAAAATTTCATAAAAAAGTCATAATATAGTATGTCAAAAAAAGTCATAAATAAGTAATAATATAGTGTGTTGAAAAAAAGTCATAAAAAAGCCATAGAATAGTGTGTTGAAAAAAAGTCATAGTATATTATGTCAAAAGAAAGTCATAGTATAATACGGCGAAAAAAGTCATAAAAAAGTCATAGTATAGTACGTCGAAAAAAAGTCATAGTATAGTATGTCAAAAAAAGTCATAGTATAGTATGTCAAAAAAAGTCATAATATAGTATGTCAAAAAAAGTCATAAAAAAGTCATAGTATAGCACGTCGAAAAAAAGTCATAAAAAAGTCATAGTATAGTATGTCGAAAAAAAGTCATAAAAAAGTCATAGAATAGTGTTGAAAAAAAGTCATAGTATATTATGTCAAAAGAAAGTCATAGTATAGTACGGCGAAAAAAGTCATAAAAAAGTCATAATATAGTATGTCAAAAAAAGTCATAAATAAGTAATAATATAGTGTGTTGAAAAAAAGTCATAAAAAAGTCATAGAATAGTGTGTTGAAAAAAAGTCATAGTATATTATGTCAAAAGAAAGTCATAGTATAGTACGGCGAAAAAAGTCATAAAAAAGTCATAATATAGTATGTCAAAAAAAGTCATAAAAAAGTCATAATATAGTATGTCAAAAAAAGTCATAAATAAGTCATAGTATAGTATGTAAAAAAAATTTCATAAAAAAGTCATAATATAGTATGTCAAAAAAAGTCATAAAAAAGTCATAATATAGTATGTCGAAAAAAAGTCATAAATAAGTAATAATATAGTGTGTTGAAAAAAAGTCATAAAAAAGTCATAGAATAGTGTGTTGAAAAAAAGTCATAGTATATTATGTCAAAAGAAAGTCATAGTATAGTATGGCGAAAAAAGTCATAAAAAAGTCATAGTATAAATAGGTCGAAAAAAAAGTCATAAAAAATGAAAAAACGTCAGAGTATATAGAATATAAAAGTCGATCTGAAATGAGAAAGAGTTTCTTACCTGACAGAAAAAAAGTCATAATATAGTATGTCGAAAAAAAGTCATAAAAAAGTCATAGTATAGCACGTCGAAAAAAAGTCATAAAAAAGTCATAGTATAGTATGTCGAAAAAAAGTCATAGTATAGTATGTAAAAAAAGTGTCATAAAAAAGTCATAATATAGTATGTCAAAAAAAGTCATAAATAAGTAATAATATAGTGTGTTGAAAAAAAGTCATAAAAAAGTCATAGAATAGTGTGTTGAAAAAAAGTCATAGTATATTATGTCAAAAGAAAGTCATAGTATAGTACGGCGAAAAAAGTCATAAAAAAGTCATAGTATAAATAGGTCGAAAAAAAAGTCATAAAAAATGAAAAAAACGTCAGAGTATATAGAATATAAAAGTCGATCTGAAATGAGAAAGAGTTTCTTACCTGACAGAAAAAAAGTCATAATATAGTATGTCGAAAAAAAGTCATAAAAAAGTCATAGTATAGCACGTCGAAAAAAAGTCATAAAAAAGTCATAGTATAGTATGTCGAAAAAAAGTCATAGTATAGTATGTAAAAAAAGTGTCATAAAAAAGTCATAATATAGTATGTCAAAAAAGTCATAAATAAGTAATAATATAGTATGTCAAAAAAAGTCATAAAAAAGTCATAATATAGTATGTCAAAAAAAGTAAAAAAAAGTCATAATATAGTATGTCAAAAAAAGTCATAAAAAAGTCATAGTATAGTATGTCAAAAAAAGTCATAAAAAAGTCATAATATAGTATGTCAAAAAAAAGTCAAAAAAGTCATAGTATAGTATGTAAAAAAAATTTCATAAAAAAGTCATAATATAGTATGTCAAAAAAAGTCATAAATAAGTCATAGTATAGTATGTAAAAAAAATTTCATAAAAAAGTCATAATATAGTATGTCAAAAAAAGTCATAAAAAAGTCATAATATAGTATGTCAAAAAAAGTCATAAAAAAGTCATAGTATAGTATATCAAAAAAAGTCATAAAAAAGTCATAATATAGTATGTCGAAAAAAAGTCATAAAAAAGTCATAGTATAGTATGTCAAAAAAAGTCATAAAAAAGTCATAGTATAGTATGTCAAAAAAAGTCATAAAAAAGTCATAGTATAGTATGTCAAAAAAAGTCATAATATAGTATGTAAAAAAAATTTCATAAAAAAGTCATAATATAGTATGTCAAAAAAAGTCATAAATAAGTAATAATATAGTGTGTTGAAAAAAAGTCATAAAAAAGCCATAGAATAGTGTGTTGAAAAAAAGTCATAGTATATTATGTCAAAAGAAAGTCATAGTATAATACGGCGAAAAAAGTCAAAAAAGTCATAGTATAGTACGTCGAAAAAAAGTCATAGTATAGTATGTCAAAAAAAGTCATAGTATGTCAAAAAAAGTCATAATATAGTATGTCAAAAAAAGTCATAAAAAAGTCATAGTATAGCACGTCGAAAAAAAGTCATAAAAAAGTCATAGTATAGTATGTCGAAAAAAAGTCATAAAAAAGTCATAGAATAGTGTTGAAAAAAAGTCATAGTATATTATGTCAAAAGAAAGTCATAGTATAGTACGGCGAAAAAAGTCATAAAAAAGTCATAATATAGTATGTCAAAAAAAGTCATAAATAAGTAATAATATAGTGTGTTGAAAAAAAGTCATAAAAAAGTCATAGAATAGTGTGTTGAAAAAAAGTCATAGTATATTATGTCAAAAGAAAGTCATAGTATAGTACGGCGAAAAAAGTCATAAAAAAGTCATAATATAGTATGTCAAAAAAAGTCATAAAAAAGTCATAATATAGTATGTCAAAAAAAGTCATAAATAAGTCATAGTATAGTATGTAAAAAAAATTTCATAAAAAAGTCATAATATAGTATGTCAAAAAAAGTCATAAAATAGTCATAATATAGTATGTCGAAAAAAAGTCATAGTATAGTATGTAAAAAAAAATTCATAAAAAAGTCATAATATAGTATGTCAAAAAAAGTCATAAATAAGTAATAATATAGTGTGTTGAAAAAAAGTCATAAAAAAGTCATAGAATAGTGTGTTGAAAAAAAGTCATAGTATATTATGTCAAAAGAAAGTCATAGTATAGTATGGCGAAAAAAGTCATAAAAAAGTCATAGTATAAATAGGTCGAAAAAAAAGTCATAAAAAATGAAAAAACGTCAGAGTATATAGAATATAAAAGTCGATCTGAAATGAGAAAGAGTTTCTTACCTGACAGAAAAAAAGTCATAATATAGTATGTCGAAAAAAAGTCATAAAAAGTCATAGTATAGCACGTCGAAAAAAAGTCATAAAAAAGTCATAGTATAGTATGTCGAAAAAAAGTCATAGTATAGTATGTAAAAAAAGTGTCATAAAAAAGTCATAATATAGTATGTCAAAAAAAGTCATAAAAAAGTCATAATATAGTATGTCGAAAAAAAGTCATAAAAAAGTCATAGTATAGTATGTAAAAAAAATTTCATAAAAAAGTCATAATATAGTATGTCAAAAAAAGTCATAAAAAAGTCATAATATAGTATGTCAAAAAAAGTCATAAAAAAGTCATAGTATAGTATGTCAAAAAAAGTCATAAAAAAGTCATAATATAGAATGTCGAAAAAAAGTCATAAAAAAGTCATAGTATAGTATGTAAAAAAAATTTCATAAAAAAGTCATAATACAGTATGTCAAAAAAAGTCATAAATAAGTCATAGTATAGTATGTAAAAAAAAATTTCATAAAAAAGTCAATATAGTATGTCAAAAAAAGTCATAAAAAAGTCATAGTATAGTATGTCAAAAAAAGTCATAATATAGTATGTCGAAAAAAAGTCATAAAAAAGTCATAGTATAGTATGTAAAAAAAATTTCATAAAAAAGTCATAATATAGTATGTCAAAAAAAGTCATAAATAAGTAATAATATAGTGTGTTGAAAAAAAGTCATAAAAAAGTCATAGAATAGTGTGTTGAAAAAAAGTCATAGTATATTATGTCAAAAGAAAGTCATAGTATAATACGGCGAAAAAAGTCATAAAAAAGTCATAGTATAGTACGTCGAAAAAAAGTCATAGTATAGTATGTCAAAAAAAGTCATAGTATAGTATGTCAAAAAAAGTCATAATATAGTATGTCAAAAAAAGTCATAAAAAAGTCATAGTATAGCACGTCGAAAAAAAGTCATAAAAAAGTCATAGTATAGTATGTCGAAAAAAAGTCATAAAAAAGTCATAGAATAGTGTTGAAAAAAAGTCATAGTATATTATGTCAAAAGAAAGTCATAGTATAGTACGGCGAAAAAAGTCATAAAAAAGTCATAATATAGTATGTCAAAAAAAGTCATAAATAAGTAATAATATAGTGTGTTGAAAAAAAGTCATAAAAAAGTCATAGAATAGTGTGTTGAAAAAAAGTCATAGTATATTATGTCAAAAGAAAGTCATAGTATAGTACGGCGAAAAAAGTCATAAAAAAGTCATAATATAGTATGTCAAAAAAAGTCATAAAAAAGTCATAATATAGTATGTCAAAAAAAGTCATAAAAAAGTCATAGTATAGTATGTAAAAAAAATTTCATAAAAAAGTCATAATATAGTATGTCAAAAAAAGTCATAAAAAAGTCATAATATAGTATGTCGAAAAAAAGTCATAGTATAGTATGTAAAAAAAAATTCATAAAAAAGTCATAATATAGTATGTCAAAAAAAGTCATAAATAAGTAATAATATAGTGTGTTGAAAAAAAGTCATAAAAAAGTCATAGAATAGTGTGTTGAAAAAAGTCATAGTATATTATGTCAAAAGAAAGTCATAGTATAGTATGGCGAAAAAAGTCATAAAAAAGTCATAGTATAAATAGGTCGAAAAAAAAGTCATAAAAAATGAAAAAACGTCAGAGTATATAGAATATAAAAGTCGATCTGAAATGAGAAAGAGTTTCTTACCTGACAGAAAAAAAGTCATAATATAGTATGTCGAAAAAAAGTCATAAAAAAGTCATAGTATAGCACGTCGAAAAAAAGTCATAAAAAAGTCATAGTATAGTATGTCGAAAAAAAGTCATAGTATAGTATGTAAAAAAAGTGTCATAAAAAAGTCATAATATAGTATGTCAAAAAAAGTCATAAATAAGTAATAATATAGTGTGTTGAAAAAAAGTCATAAAAAAGTCATAGAATAGTGTGTCAAAAAAAGTCATAGTATATTATGTCAAAAGAAAGTCATAGTATAGTACGGCGAAAAAAGTCATAAAAAAGTCATAGTATAAATAGGTCGAAAAAAAAGTCATAAAAAATGAAAAAAACGTCAGAGTATATAGAATATAAAAGTCGATCTGAAATGAGAAAGAGTTTCTTACCTGACAGAAAAAAAGTCATAATATAGTATGTCGAAAAAAAGTCATAAAAAAGTCATAGTATAGCACGTCGAAAAAAAGTCATAAAAAAGTCATAGTATAGTATGTCGAAAAAAAGTCATAGTATAGTATGTAAAAAAAGTGTCATAAAAAAGTCATAATATAGTATGTCAAAAAAGTCATAAATAAGTAATAATATAGTATGTCAAAAAAAGTCATAAAAAAGTCATAATATAGTATGTCAAAAAAAGTAAAAAAAAGTCATAATATAGTATGTCAAAAAAAGTCATAAAAAAGTCATAGTATAGTATGTCAAAAAAAGTCATAAAAAAGTCATAATATAGTATGTCAAAAAAAAAGTCAAAAAAGTCATAGTATAGTATGTAAAAAAAATTTCATAAAAAAGTCATAATATAGTATGTCAAAAAAAGTCATAAATAAGTCATAGTATAGTATGTAAAAAAAAAGTCATAATATAGTATGTCAAAAAAAGTCATAAAAAAGTCATAATATAGTATGTCAAAAAAAGTCATAAAAAAGTCATAGTATAGTATATCAAAAAAAGTCATAAAAAAGTCATAATATAGTATGTCGAAAAAAAGTCATAAAAAAGTCATAGTATAGTATGTCAAAAAAAGTCATAAAAAAGTCATAATATAGTATGTCAAAAAAAGTCATAAAAAAGTCATAGTATAGTATGTCAAAAAAAGTCATAATATAGTATGTAAAAAAAATTTCATAAAAAAGTCATAATATAGTATGTCAAAAAAAGTCATAAATAAGTAATAATATAGTGTGTTGAAAAAAAGTCATAAAAAAGCCATAGAATAGTGTGTTGAAAAAAAGTCATAGTATATTATGTCAAAAGAAAGTCATAGTATAATACGGCGAAAAAAGTCAAAAAAGTCATAGTATAGTACGTCGAAAAAAAGTCATAGTATAGTATGTCAAAAAAAGTCATAGTATAGTATGTCAAAAAAAGTCATAATATAGTATGTCAAAAAAAAGTCATAAAAAAGTCATAGTATAGCACGTCGAAAAAAAAGTCATAAAAAAGTCATAGTATAGTATGTCGAAAAAAAGTCATAAAAAAGTCATAGAATAGTGTTGAAAAAAAGTCATAGTATATTATGTCAAAAGAAAGTCATAGTATAGTACGGCGAAAAAAGTCATAAAAAAGTCATAATATAGTATGTCAAAAAAAGTCATAAATAAGTAATAATATAGTGTGTTGAAAAAAAGTCATAAAAAAGTCATAGAATAGTGTGTTGAAAAAAAGTCATAGTATATTATGTCAAAAGAAAGTCATAGTATAGTACGGCGAAAAAAGTCATAAAAAAGTCATAATATAGTATGTCAAAAAAAGTCATAAAAAAGTCATAATATAGTATGTCAAAAAAAGTCATAAATAAGTCATAGTATAGTATGTAAAAAAAATTTCATAAAAAAGTCATAATATAGTATGTCAAAAAAAGTCATAAAAAAGTCATAATATAGTATGTCGAAAAAAAGTCATAGTATAGTATGTAAAAAAAAATTCATAAAAAAGTCATAATATAGTATGTCAAAAAAAGTCATAAATAAGTAATAATATAGTGTGTTGAAAAAAAGTCATAAAAAAGTCATAGTATAAATAGGTCGAAAAAAAAGTCATAAAAAATGAAAAAACGTCAGAGTATATAGAATATAAAAGTCGATCTGAAATGAGAAAGAGTTTCTTACCTGACAGAAAAAAAGTCATAATATAGTATGTCGAAAAAAAGTCATAAAAAAGTCATAATATAGTATGTCGAAAAAAAGTCATAAAAAAGTCATAGTATAGTATGTAAAAAAAATTTCATAAAAAAGTCATAATATAGTATGTCAAAAAAAGTCATAAATAAGTCATAGTATAGTATGTCAAAAATTTCATAAAAAAGTCATAATATAGTATGTCAAAAAAAGTCATAAAAAAGTCATAATATAGTATGTCGAAAAAAAGTCATAAAAAAGTCATAGTATAGTATGTAAAAAAAATTTCATAAAAAAGTCATAATATAGTATGTCAAAAAAAGTCATAAAAAAGTCATAATATAGTATGTCAAAAAAAGTCATAAAAAAGTCATAGTATAGTATGTCAAAAAAAGTCATAAAAAAGTCATAATATAGAATGTCGAAAAAAAGTCATAAAAAAGTCATAGTATAGTATGTAAAAAAAATTTCATAAAAAAGTCATAATACAGTATGTCAAAAAAAGTCATAAATAAGTCATAGTATAGTATGTAAAAAAAATTTCATAAAAAAGTCAATATAGTATGTCAAAAAAAGTCATAAAAAAGTCATAGTATAGTATGTCAAAAAAAGTCATAATATAGTATGTCGAAAAAAAAGTCATAAAAAAGTCATAGTATAGTATGTAAAAAAAATTTCATAAAAAAGTCATAATATAGTATGTCAAAAAAAGTCATAAATAAGTAATAATATAGTGTGTTGAAAAAAAGTCATAAAAAAGTCATAGAATAGTGTGTTGAAAAAAAGTCATAGTATATTATGTCAAAAGAAAGTCATAGTATAATACGGCGAAAAAAGTCATAAAAAAGTCATAGTATAGTACGTCGAAAAAAAGTCATAGTATAGTATGTCAAAAAAAGTCATAGTATGTCAAAAAAAGTCATAATATAGTATGTCAAAAAAAGTCATAAAAAAGTCATAGTATAGCACGTCGAAAAAAAGTCATAAAAAAGTCATAGTATAGTATGTCGAAAAAAAGTCATAGTATAGTATGTAAAAAAAGTGTCATAAAAAAAGTCATAATATAGTATGTCAAAAAATTTCATAAAAAAGTCATAATATAGTATGTCAAAAAAAGTCATAATATAGTATGTCGAAAAAAAGTCATAAAAAAGTCATAGTATAGTATGTAAAAAAAATTTCATAAAAAAGTCATAATATAGTATGTCAAAAAAAGTCATAAATAAGTAATAATATAGTGTGTTGAAAAAAAGTCATAAAAAAGTCATAGAATAGTGTGTTGAAAAAAAGTCATAGTATAGTATGTCAAAAGAAAGTCATAGTATAGTACGGCGAAAAAATTTCATAAAAAAGTCATAATATAGTATGTCAAAAAAAGTCATAAAAAAGTCATAATATAGTATGTCGAAAAAAAGTCATAGTATAGTATGTAAAAAAAATTTCATAAAAAAGTCATAATATAGTATGTCAAAAAAAGTCATAAATAAGTAATAATATAGTGTGTTGAAAAAAAGTCATAAAAAAGTCATAGAATAGTGTGTTGAAAAAAAGTCATAGTATATTATGTCAAAAGAAAGTCATAGTATAGTACGGCGAAAAAAGTCATAAAAAAGTCATAGTATAAATAGGTCGAAAAAAAAGTCATAAAAATTGAAAAAACGTCAGAGTATATAGAATATAAAAGTCGATCTGAAATGAGAAAGAGTTTCTTACCTGACAGAGTTTTCTGTTCTCATCCAGCCTGCTTCAGTGTTTCACAGCCGGAAGCCGTCACTCTGTTCACCCTGCAAACAGAAACCACTCTGAGTAAATCACTCTTCACCGGGGTGAGCTTGTTTCGAAAAAACAAACCAAAGAAAAGGAACTTAGAGGAAGTTACAAACACAAGAAACTAACTTTTCTTTGATTGACATGACTGTAGTTCTGATCTGAGTTCAGCTGACAGATGTAACGGACATTAAAATCATTTTTAAAGTTTTAAAAGGATGATAATCATGTTTGTGGTTGAGGATGTGGACAATTTCTTGTCAAACGTAAATGTATTTATTTTGTTCTCATACACAGTTGGGCAATAAAGTCAGATTTTCATTGATATGAATTACTTTGATATACAAATAAGAGACGTTTTATTTTCACAAGATAAAACTTCCTGCATTCCAAATCTTACTTAGGTGAAAGTACTGAAGTATTATCAGCAAATTGTACTTAAAGTATAAAAAGTAATCCATCAGAAGTCATATTTTAATAGTGGATTGTGCCTTTTTATGTAAAATGTTAAAGTAGTATAAAACTATAACTGTCAGATAAATGACGGGGCGTTAAAAGTACAATATTTCCCTCTCAAATGTAGTAGAAGTATAAAATATCAGAAAACGTAAAAGTACATGAGCATTAGTTAATTACTAAGAAAGTCTTTCTCTTATAACTCATAACAACATCACATAATAACTCATAGTATAGCATGTCAAAAAAGTAAAAAAACGTCATAGTATAGTATGACACAATATTTCTTTCTTTAGGCATATATTTTCTTGCAATTATGCACAATAAATAGATTAATAACAGTATTCTTTATGTATTTGACAGTGATATATCGGTATAACAAAAGTATTTTCTGGTAAAATTACAGAAAATCCTGCTACTTTTATCAGTAAAGAAAACTTTATTTTGATGGTTAGTTTTGTTAAAATTAGCAAATCAAAAGATGTTAAAAAAATATATATTTAGTGTATTCCATTTATACAGATTTATTTTGTTAAAACACATGACACATTTCAATAAACAGAATTATTGCAATTTTTTAAATTTTAAAAAATTGAAATACAGGGAAAAAAATTTAAAATTTCTTGAGAAAAACTGTAAAAAAAAAATGATTTTTTTTTTTTTTACAGTGTACGCAAGTAAAAGTACATGAGCATTACTTCATTACTATGAAGATAATTTGATTTAATGTGCCAAAATCTGAGTTTTTGTTATTGTTAATGGTGGTTCAGTGTTTTGTACCATAACGCTACAGTACATTAAAGTACTGTAAAGTACACTACAGTACATTAAATCTCTAAGGTTTGGTGTCTTAAGTAAAACAAATAGAAGCGTTTTGTTTGATGCAGAAAAAAAGTAAATTGGTTCAAAAAATATTAATGTAGGATTTACTGCATTGTGAAGTCACTCTATACTACACAGTATTATCTATATTTAGAGTGATACAGATACAATTTATTATTATTACTTTTTTCTTTGTATTAATATTTTTATTTTTTTATTCTATTCTTTCTTTTTAGTATTATTTTTATTATTATTATTTTTGTAATTATTTTTATTAATTTTATATGCTGAAGTTGTTTTCTCTAGTGCACTTATTGTGTTCGTCTCTAAGCTCAACTATTTAAAAAATTGGTTATAAACTATTGTAATTACGAACTGTAAATTGCATTTATGAAAACAACCTTGAAAAAAGGGAAAAAATAAAGTATGAAAGAATAGAGTGATACAGAATATTCAATAAATATGTGTGATGTTTTCAAAAGGAATTATCACCGGTAACATTAACGATAATACTTTTGCACATTTATTTCTCGTTTTATTTGTATAATTTTTGAAGAAATTTCATATTTTCATGCACTATTTAATAATGTTAATTTTTAATGCTATAATGATTAAACTCTTCAAAGCGTTTTGTGTAAATTGCGCCAAATTAATTGTAAATAATAATCAGTTAAGGAGCTTCTACAGAAATATATCCTACATCCATGCTGCTGATGTAAAAATAACTTTGTTTTTAATTTAATATGCTGTTGAGCTCTAGGACAAAAACTAAAACAAGAAATTAGAGGTATTTAACTTCCCAAATGTATGAAATTATTCACATATCTTAAACACAATATGCATAAAACTCATAGAAACCAAGAGTTGCTGAACTGACCTGCAGTTCCCGTGTTGATCCTCTGGATGTCTCTGTAGCTCCACCTCACTGTGATGATTTAACTCTGTGGGAAGAAGAACACACTTTCAGGTAATACAGATAATCTAGACCATCAATGTTTTAATACAGACACATTTTAATATCTTTTATTATTTTCCATGGACTGGATTCTTCGACTTCATATAAGGAGAAAGACGTAAAGTAAAGAAGCACCGTAGACCAGAGTCCATGCAAAACAATGTGATGTTTATTAGATATCAATGGAATACAGGAACCCAGACAGAAATGAGAATATTCACAGATAAAACCTGCAGCCTCTGCTCTTCATCATCATCATCATCAGCCTCACCTGACTGGAACCTACCACTTGCTCAGGTAAGCTCAGGGCAGATAGACGTAAAGAATACACAACATCTATGCACCAAACCCCATTAAAAAATCTGCCACTTTAATACTAAAATGCTTGTTGTCAATCACATCTGCTACCTAAATCTGAGCACTCCTAAAAGTCATCAACTACATCAGTGTTATTCTTTTAAAGTTCTCTTTGCAAGATGAACCTCCACACCAAACTCCATTCAAAAATCTGCCACTTTAATACTTTAATACTTTAATACTTGATACCAGTTCCATTTGGTGGTAAAAGATGATCTATTCATAGAAGATATGCATCATGTCTTACCATTTTGAAAACATAAAGTCTTCAGCTTTACAATCAGTAACTTTATTTCACCAGATCAGATGTTATTTTCACCCAAAAGGCAGTTTTAGTTACTCACCTGTACACAGTAAAGTTTGTGCTCAGGTAGCAGACTGTGGCCATCTTAGTCAAGTTAGTGTGACCTGCACTGCTGAGAGCTCTGATCACCTGGTGAAGGAGGATCACCTGATCACCTGGTGAAGGAGGATTACCTGATCACCTGGTGAAGGAGGATCACCTGATCACCTGGTGGTGGATGATCACCAAATATATAAAAATTAAAACTAAAATTATAAAAACTACATTTATAAATACTGAAACTAAATATATAAAAATTTAAATTTCATCTTTAACAATCAAAACTTAACCGCACATTTAAATATACAAAACTGAAAACTAAAAATATAAAAACTAAATATATAAAAACTAAAACTAAATTATATAAAAACTAAAACTCAATATATAAAAATTAAATATATGAAAATTAAACATATAAAAATGAAAACTAAAAATATAAAAACTTAATATATAAAAACTGAAACTAAAAGAAAACTAGCAAACACTCTGAAAACTAAAACTAAACTAAATTAAAATTAAATTAAATGGAAAATTCAAAACTAAAATTAAATAAAAACTAATTGAAAATTAAAAACTAGTAAAACCTTGAATAATTATTTGAATAATTAAACAAAGGCCTAAATATGTGAAAACAAAGACTGGAGAAAAGAAAATCTGAATTTTGTGTATAATAAATATATCTGTTTCTGTTATGAGACAGTAACAGGCTCAGGATGTCCCACAATGCAACAGGAAGCACAGCGCCGGTCGTAGATAAATAGAAGACGTTCAGTATAGATTCTGTTTCAAGCAGCGCAGACGGTCAGACGGACTCCCTGTAGGAACATTAACAGACTGATCTCATCTTCAGGAACTTAAACGTCACATCATGTCTCCGGCAGCGACGGCGTGTCTCCGAAAAATACTCGTACAGATTTTAGTGATGCTCTGACTCCCAGTGCATGTTGGGAATTAGCTGGAGATCAGCCCCCCCCACGCACCCCACCGAGAGCGAGTTGGAGAGTTTTCATCTTTAACGCTTTGTTTCATCATCCGTCCATCACGGGCTGATGATGAAAGGGCGCTCGTTACGCCTCCGGTGAACGACTGACGCTGTCGGATCTAAATTCCACATCAGACCTCCTCACGGAGACGGACAGCCAGAGGTTATTAGAAGGAGCTCCAGGTTGGAGCACCTCCTCACGCACACACACACACACCGCAGAGCTGCCTGTGATCTATCATTCATGGGCGCTCATTTAAAATAGTGTGAAATATTTAAAGTTGGCTGGTCGGCCTCAGAGGGTCGACTGACTGACCTCTCCGCTCTTATTACTGCAGAGAGGAGGAGGAAGGGTGGAGGAGAGATGATACAAGCAAGAGGAAGGTAATAAAAGTGAGAGAGACGAGGAGGACTGAGATGTGGACGGATACAGGCTTATTTGAGAGCTTCTCTGTATCTTCAACTACTCTCCATCAGACGCACTTCTACGCACCAAACTCCATTCAAAAACCTGCCACTTTAATGCCGACGTGCTTGTTGTCAATCACATCTGTTACTTATTTGAAAGCGTCTCTGTATCATCAACTACTCTCAATCAGACGCACTTCTATGCACTTAGGTTTTTGCCACTTCCGGAGTTATTTAAACCCAAACCGTGATCTTTTCCTAAAACTAACCAAGTCAATCTATTCCTAAACATAACTAAGTAGTTTTATTTTGAAAAGACTGGAGCTGGACGTTATTAGGAAAAAGCATGAAAAAATACGTTTGTTGAAAGTCGAGGTGTTGGCCGTTAATAGTTAAGGTTAGGATAGGTCGTCGGTCGTCGGGCGGCGAGTCTAGCGAAAGTTTTTGCAGATCTCAGATCAGATTTCACAATTTGCGGGATACCCTCTAGACACGACCCTGAATGCACCCTCTGGACCGTGTGGTGAGTAAAACCACGACACCATAACAGTTTTGATTTCACCAGCAGTGAGACTCATATAGTGAAGCAAACCCTACATGACCATGTGACCAGTATGTCAGGTGATGTATCCACCGCCACCGCCGTGCTGCAGATACACGTACCTGATTGGCCGTCTGGTGGTGAGAAGGTTTCCAGGCATGGACAGGAAGTTACACTCTGCAGCGTCTCCTCTGATCTGTCCAACTAAACGCTGAGAGGAAGCTCAAGGAGACGCAGCAGAATTTTTCTAAACAGGAACCAGAAAACAAGCATCCTGCTTTTCAAAATAAAAGGGTGGAGGAAAGAAAACGGGACAGCTTACTGAGATGTAGCAGCGTCTGTCTTATTCTGGCGGGATGGCTGAAGGTGTCAAACAGAAGAAATGATGCAATCTGGTCCCAAATTCGAGAGAAATTTTTATTATGAATATGGCACCTGTAAGATGGTGAAAACCGGGTTACAGAAAAAGACAACGGTGTATGTGACATGTTCCTCTGAACGGATGAGAACCTAGTAAACTTAGAAAAGAACAACTGCTATAAAAATGAAGTATGTACATTTTCGGAATTTTGCAGCATTATTCGTGGTAAATTAACTCAAAAAGATGTCTTTCGAAAATAATAATAATAATAATAATAATAATAATAATAATAATAATAATAAAAAATAAGCCAGGCACTCAAAGTTAGCATCAGTTAGTCATGTGTTTTTTTCCCCTCTTCTGTGAGGAAAAAAACAAACAAAACAAAACAAAAAAATAGAAATGTACCATAGTTTTCTCTTTTTTAATATTTTAATTTGTTTGTATTTAGAATTTTTATAACACTGTTAACATTGATAATAAGAGATTCCCTCTCTCCCGTATTTCAGCTACTTGGCACCAAGTTCCTCATAAAAGAATCTGTATAATTGTACAAGAAATAGTTAAAAACACACAGACAACAGTTTTTCTTTCACAGGTAAATGAAGTTGATTTTTCAATATTTGTAATTCTTTAAACACTATGTATTTTTCCGACAGCAGCTGTGATTTCAGGTTTTTATAACGTTTTTAAAATCACCAGCAAAAAAGTTTTTCATTTTTCGACATAAAACACAGAAAAAACATTGAAACAGCTTGGACCGGCTGTTTTGGTTTTTGTTACATGTGGGTGTATTTCCTGGTTTCGTCTGAGTTATGTGCACCCCGTCCCGCCCCCCGCTGTCGCCGCCGCCAATGCCAACCAATCCCCTTTTCTTTACCTGCCATTCGTTTGGGCCCCCCCCCCCCCGTTGTCACGCAAAAAAACGCCAAAAAGTAGAAAAATCCAGAGGGAGCGCAGAAACAAAATGCTCCTGAAATGACTGAATTTAACATTCAACCCACAGCGAGTGGACCAATCACATTCCTCTTTATCGAACACAAAAATAAATAAATCCATCGTTAAATTTCATAAACCTGTTTGCTTATTATTTTTCGTTGTTAGTCGCAGTAACAAGACATTGATTCTTCACAGAAAAGCACAGACGCTACAGATTGTTTTTCCTGATGTGTGAGAGAGGGAGGTTAGAGATTAGAGGCCACGACGCAGACTTTATTCCTCTAAACGGGCCTCCGCCGCGTCCCCCGTTCGGATCGACAGACTTTAAAAAACACAAAAAAACGCTGGAAAAAAACAAACAAACAAAAACAAAAGAGGGATCGATCACGTGAAACGCATCGGACGAACTTACTAAACATGCAGTTCAGTTTTCCAAAACACCTATAAAAATAGATTTATAGTGCGAAATATTTTTTTCTTCTTTTAATTTCTTTAGAAATCTTTAAAATTTTTATTATTATTATTACGGGTCCTGAAATAATTTTTTTTTTTTTTTTTTTCTCCCCCCTTTGAACCACTTGTGTAACTTTTAGTTTGTCCCGTGAGAGAAAGTTTTGCGCAGGAAGTCAACAAGTTTCGGTGGGAACCAATGAAATACACCCAATGCACACAGGAAGCCCCCAAGGGACTCTGGGAAAGGTTTCACAACTGAGGCTTTTTTTTTTTTTTATTCCAGGACTACTATCTAAAAATGCTACTTTTAAGCTTTTTCCTCATCGTAATTACATTTTTGTACTGCAAGAGCCGTGAAAACTACAATTCCCAGAATTCCTCAGCGGCGGAAAAACATGGCTCCATAAACCTTTGAGCTAGTTAAAGAATCTTTTCGTCTCTGAGAGAAAGGACAGCAAGATAAAGAGGTTTGTATTAAGACTACACAACAGCAAAAAGCAATAGCAGAGAGAGAGAGAAAGAGAGAGAAGGATTAGAAAACCCCCCCCGCCCCAAAAAAAACAAACAAAAAATAAAGAGGTTTTACAAAGACGAAAAGGAAGCAGCGGAAAAAAAGGTGGACTCTACAAAGTTTTTTTTGTTTTTTGCAAAGGCCACCGAACACGAAATTCCACGAACCTCCACTGGTTTCACTAAGACTGCAGATAGAGGGAGACGGAGGAAGAGACGGACGAAGAGACAGAGAAGGGGGTCGTTGTCGGGGATGTCAATCATCCCATACAGAGGCGAAGTCCCCTTCCTGTGGACCATCGGACCTTTTTTCGGAACAAATATGAACGGTAGTCAACGGAGAGAGAATATTTTTTTGATCCCGTTTGAATCACATGAATCTCAGATATGATGTTTGTCTATTTATTTATCTGACAGGGACAACACATGTAAGCATTGTTACACTTAATTAAAGTGCACCCGATGCAACGTATATCGGACTTCTAGCTAATTTGCAGTCCTTGTACCTGGTTAGGCTTTTAGGAAGTAGACACGTGGGACTACGTCCGCTTTTCAAAATAAAAATACATAGTACTCAGCACAAAGTCAAACACGTTTCCGATCCTGTTTGTGATTTTCATGGACAGGATCTCAAGGCCCAGCTGGGGGAAGGAGAGTCCAGTTTGGGGACCTCAGAATTATGCTCTATGCAGACGATGTGGTTCTGTTGGTTTCATCAGACCGTGACCTTCAACACGCACTGGGGCGGGATGAGAGTCAGTATCTCCAAGTCTGAGGCCATGATAATTCGGTGCGGCGTCTGCAGTTATGCGGGGCGCCGTACCGGACCGCCGCGGTGAAGAGGGAGCTGAGTCGGAAGGCGAAGCTCTCAATTTACCGGTCCATCTACGTTCCAACCCTCACCTGTGGTCATGAGCTTTGGGCAGTGACCGTAAGAATGATACCGCGGAAACAAGCGGCCGAAATGAGCTTCCTCCGTAGTGCGGCTGGACTCGGCCTTAGAGGTCCGGAGGAAGCTCGGAGTAGAGACGCTGCTCCTTCATCTCTAAAGGGGCCAGCTGAGGTGGTTCGGCACGCCTCCCTTTGGAGGTTTTCTGGGTACGTCCAACTGATAAGAGGCCCCGGGCGGGATAGACCCAGAACACGCCAGAGAGCTTATATATCTGGTCTGGTCTGTTCTGGGAACGCCTCGGGGTCGCCCAGGAAGAGCTGGAAAACGTTGCTGAGGAGAAGGACTTCTCGAATTCCCCGCTAAGCCCGCAGCCCCCACGACCCGGCCCCAGATAAGCGGAAGATATTCATCTGTGTGATTCATGGCGCAATTCAAACAAGATAAAAAAGCATTCATCTCTCTCCGTTGACTACTGTTCATATTTTTTTCCGTAATAAGATCCCGTGGTGGTCCACCGGAAGGGGCGGGACTTAGCCTCTCTATAGGCTCCGCCCCTCTCCATCTAAGCCCCGCCCCTCCCCGTCCCCCCACACTAGAGATAGAGCACAGAGAAGACAAAGGACAAAAACAGCTACAGTAGCTCAGTATATACTGCATATAGTCAACACACACAGAGAGAGAAGTCGCCATGAAAGACTTTTTGACAGCCAGTGACACTAAACACATCGGTAACAACGTTTTTACGGCTTAATCACACTGGGTAATAAGGTATGACGGGATGGTAAAGACGGGGCTGTCAACTTTAAAAAGATGGATGTGGTTTTGTTTTTTTTACGTGTTCTCATCTTTTTTTTCTCTTTTTACCTAAAAAGTAGAAGAAAAAAATATAATTACAAATGAATCACAGTGCTTTTTAAAACACTAAACGTTGTGAGATTTCTTTTTTTTTTTTTTGGCAACGGAGGGCTGGGGGAGAAGAAACACAGAACAGAAGAACAACGACAAAGACAACATTTTTGTTTAAAGGAATTTTTTTCTCTTCCTCAAAAAGATTTTTTTTTGTAGTTATTGGATTTTGATTGTTTGATTGATTGATTGATTGAAAAATGCATGTCTTTATTACAATCTCCTTTTGTTGATATGTGTTTTTTGTTTTTTTGTTTTTTTTAAATCACAGGGTCCGGCGATGAGATGGAAGAGAGTGGATTGTTTTTAGGAAAAATCTTGTGGAGGTGATTCTGGTTTAGGAAGAAGAAGACGAAGAAGGAGGAGGAGGAAGAGGAGGAGGAGGAGGAGGAGGAGGAAAAAGTAGTAAAACTAATCAAACAGGAGCCGGTCGAGGTTTTTCAACATTCATTTTTCAAGTTAGCAACGCTAGCGTATTAGCCTCAGTCTCACTGAGAATTAAAAGTGATTAAGTTAGAAAAAACACAAAAATAAAAAAAGCCTAAAATGCGACCTCCATGTTGCCATGGCGATCAGATGAAGTGCTTTTGTTTCAAGACAAACAAAGGAGGGACATGTAGAGATGCTGATTTAGAGGTTCTAAGGTTCTTGCTGTGTTTCTGACTTTCCTGAAGGTCAGAAAGAGAAAAAACAAAACAAAGTTCCCCCTCCAAAAACCAAAAATAAATCAGTCTGTCAACGAGCCGTGGGTTCGTTTACAGCACCCACATCAGCCAGCTGAATCGGGGTTACTGGACGGTCGGTAGCACCATGAATCTGTATATGTTTAAAAACCAGGTAGACAGAAGTGGAGAGAGGAGGATGACGGAGAGAGGATGATGTTAGAGGAGGTTATGTTTGGTGCGAGACCTGTAAGGTAAACTCCTGGGATAAAAGAGAGGAAGTAGTAACATTCGATAATTCACAGGTCATTACCCGGCTGAAATTGCTTTTTCTTGTTTTTCTTCTTGATTCGTAAGTTAAATCTGAGCTAGAATATTTTATAAAAAAAAAAAAGAAAGAAAATGAAAAGCATTAATTCTCTAAACTATTCCCTCAATCGAGAAAAAAAACCTTTTTTCAAAAGATTATTATCTCTGAGACCTTTATGTCGGGCGCAAAGAGAGAGAGAGCTCCCTCTTCTTTTAAAATCCTTGATCACATCAAGATACATGTGGAGGAGCGCCGCCGCATAGTCTGTCAAATCCCTGTTACCGTCCTCCGTTAAATACACACAATCAGCATCTTCATAAAGACGCAACATAAAAGTCAAAATCATAAAAAAGTATCCCCCCGTCTGGCTCCAGCGGAGTCCGTAGGCAAATATGAATTCTCTGTAGGCAAAGAAAAGAAATTCTTTACAATAAAGAATGTTTTTTTTTTTGTTTGTTTGTTCAAGAGGAAAAAAAAAAAACGTTGCTGATCGCAAGAAACAGGAGCAAAGAGAGAGAGAGAGGAGGAGAAGAGGATGAGGAGGAGAGAGGTAAAAGATAGAAAAAAGGGGGGGACATGTTTGAGGGTCATTCATGTCTATTACACAAGCTCAGTTGCTCAGATTCAAAGTGCTAGAGTACATCTGTCATCCTTTCTCCCCTCTCGGAAACACAGTGCCGTGTTGATAAAAGATAAAGGAAATAGTTTTTATTTTGTTTACTAGTGAGTAGTCTTTGAACACAGTTGTTGATTCCAGAAACACAGTAATGCGGTCTCGAACGTGTAGCGTTAATCCTCCTTCCTCTCCAGAGTCGTCTGCGTGGCGTGGATGCCGTTGCTGTACACCGGGAACGGTAGCGTCGAGAAAAGTCCCTCCGCCGTGGTGAAAACGTTGGCCGCCGTCGGCATCTGGCCCCCCAGGGCGCCGTTCCCGCCCGTGGCCGACGGGGATCCGACAAACGGGCCGGCCGCTGCCGCTGCCGACATGTTGAGCCTGTGGACGTGGTGGTAGAGCATCTCCATGGGCGTCTTGGGGTCCAGGCCGAACCCCGAGCCGTCGACGAAGTTCATGGCGGCGTTGGGGAGGAGGTTGCCCTGCGCCATGGCCAGGGTGACGTCCGCCGGTGCGTACCTGATGGTCCCGGTGGTGTAGACCCGCGGAGCCGTCGTGCTGGTGGACGCCAGAGTCCCCGTTACCCGGTGGACCAACGGAAGCACCACGTTGCTGGCCTGTAGGCGTTGTAGAGCCTCCAGGTCGCCGGAGTACAGCAGCGAGGATGACGGGGTCGACGAGGACGAGGAGGAGGAGGAAGAAGAAGAGGAGGTGGTGGGAGTGCCTTGTTGCTTGTCCCGCGGGGAGGCGGAGAGAGGAGGCGACAGGGGGTCGGCGGAGGAGGCGCTGGAGGGAGGCGCTAAACTGGTGGCGCTGGAAGCGGAGGACGGCGCCGAGCTTCCGTTGTAAGGAGGCTTCCTCACTCCTCCTGCTCCTCCCTCGGTTCCAGGAGGGGTGAGGACGGAGTCGGGGATGGCGACCTGGAGAGAGCCTCCCTGGGGGGAGGGGAAGTTCTCGTGGGAGCCCGGGGGCGCCGGCTTGGAGGTCATGCTGTACGGCGACTCGTTTCTGGAAATCTCTCTGTTGGGTGGGAAGTTCCAGATGCTGCTGTCGTTGTCGAAGTTGATCGGTTCGGCCATCTCCGTCTTGATCTTCAGGACGGAGGACGTCGCACCTGCGCCATTTGGGGAGCCGGCGGAGGTGAGGAGGTGCGAGGAGTTGACAGGCGTGGCCTGGGAGGGGTCAACCATCGGCGTGGCGTCACCCATGGCGACGGGGCTGGGCGGGGTCGAGGAGAGACGGAGCCTCCTGCTTCGGGATCCGTCCCATTTCTGCACTTTCCTCCTCTTCCGCCTCTTCTGGAGCTTGCTCCCGGCATCGGCGCCGTCGCAATCCTGCACGCCTCCGTCTTCTTCCTCCTCCTCGTCGTCATCCTCCTCTTCCTCCTCCTCCTCCGATGAAGAAGTCTGTGAGTTGTGCATCTGTACTTCTTCGCCCTCTCCGTAGTGCTCTACTTTAATATGAAGCCCGCCCAGGTTACCCAGTCCTCCGATGGCGCCCAGTCCACCTAACCCTCCCAGTCCTGCTAACCTCCCAATCCTTCCTCCTCCACCTCCACCACCTCCACCTCCACCTCCTCCACCTCCTCCTCCTCCTCCTCCCCTTGCCTCCTCCTGTTCCTCTCCCTCTCCATCCGAAGGCTCCAGACTGTCGTCGCTGTCCTGGCTCTCGGGGTTACTCGAGCTGTCTCCTTCCTCCTGACGCTTCATTTCCTGTTCGGAGGAGCAGTGCGGTTGGCCGGGCTGCTGCTGACGCTTGCTGTCCGTCTCCGGGTCCTCGCGCTCTGATTGGTGGCCCGGCTTCCCCTCTGACTTGGCGTTCTCAGCGTCTGTTGAGGAGAAAGAGGTAAATTGGTTCAAACTGAAATATCCCAACAAATATTTGATGGATTGACATATTCGGACATTCATGGTCCCCAGAGGATGATCATTTCATGAACAAACACCTGCAGATGTAAAGGCCCAGACACACCAACCCGACATCAAAGAAATAGCGGCGATAAAGGCCACCAGTTGCGTTGCTTTACGCCGCCTTCGTCTCGGCCAAAAAGTTGCACTTGAACAAACCGCAAAGACTACAGCCAACGGCCGATTACCACGTATGCTCTACGCCTGCCTGAGAGGAAATAACTCCACACCAGCAGGTGGCGGTAGTCTGTATTCGTCATTCAAAAAGAGAAACAGGAAGATCGAGGACGGCGGGTATACATCCATCTTGGTTTTTGACCGTCGCCATCTGGACCTCGAGTCTTACAAGAGAGCCAGGGGGGTTTGGGTTCCGTTTATTCATGAAATACCAAGATTTCTCAGATATAGATAGATATAGATATAGATTTTTGATTAAATATTTGTTATTGTCATCAGTGTTATGAAGAGAAAACCTGCGTTATAAGAGTTTGAAAGATACCCGGCCATAGACTGTATATAAGAAGTGGACGCAGTCACTGTGACATCAAACATTGGTTTGTGGACTGTCGTTTTGAAGCCTGGAGTTCGGCATTTTGACTGTCGCCATCTTGATTTCTGGACGTCCCTATTTTGGGTTCTGGCAGTCGCCATCTAGGTCTTTGGCCATCGCCATCTAGGTTTTTGGCCATCGCCATCTAGGTTTTTGGCCATCGCCATCTAGGTCTTTGGCCATCGCCATCTAGGTCTTTGGCCATCGCCATCTAGATCTTCGGCTGTCGCCATCTAGGTCTTTGGCAGTTGCCATCTAGGTCTTCGGCTGTCGCCATCTTGGTTTTTGGCCATCGCCATCTTGGTTTTTTGGTCGTCTCCATCCAGGTTTTTGTAAGGACTTTGCTTTATGAACAAATACTTAAAAAAATATTGTAACACTAGTTAATGTTGATACTATGATTCAACTTTTTCCCCTTCATGGTCTAATGTTAAAAAAGTAAACAAAAATCGCAATAAATCGTAATATCGATCGCAATACTTAAAAATCACAAAACATATCTAATCGGTACCAAAGTATCGTCCGGACGGCCCTACCAATATCATCAGGGTTTATCCTCTTGGAAACATGAATGCTGGTACAACACTTCAAGGCAATTCATCCAGTAGTTGTGGAAATATTCTAGTATATTTAAAAGTGAAGAAATACTAATCGTGGCATGAAAACAAGACTTCCTTAAAGCTTTCTTCACGTGGACTACTGAGGATCCAGTTTGTGTATTTGGATTCCCGTGTAGTTGCTCTCAGGTGTTGATCCGTTTTATTTTCCCAGACAGGGTTTCCATGTGTTGTGTTGTGTTGTGGCTGCACTGATGTGTGTTCAGTATGTGTAGCTGCTGCTGTTCAGGCATGTTGGCTCTGTCCAGCCCATTACACATAACACAACACAACACAACACAACACACACACACACACTCTTCAAACGCTGCCAGCACACACCGAGGCCGGCGGCCGCCCAGCTGGCATCGCTCCGACTCCCTCGTGGCACCTGAAATGTCGACTCAATTGCTTTGTCTGGGGAAAACCTTGTATCTCCATTAAGTGTGCTTTCCAAGCTAAACAGATTCATTCTCCAGCTGGAATCAGAAGTGGACCTCGAGTCTTAAAGAGAGCCAGAGAGACGGCGAGGGTTTGGGTTCGGGTGGTTTATAAAATACTAGAATTCGTCAGATATAACACCATAAAGTCCTGGACTTGTTTCCATTGTTGTCCTTGATGTTTCCCCAGTCAACAAAACATTATCAATAACTACAAATTGAAATATAGATTTTGGATTAAGTTTCTTTATTGTCATCAGTGTTATGAAGAGTAAACCTGCGTTATAAGAGTTTGAAAGATACCCGGCCATAGACTTATAGATGTATATAAGAAGTGGACGTAGTCACCGTAACATCAAACATTGGTTTGTGGACTGCCATTTTGAAGCCTGGAGTTTGGCATTTTGGCCGTCGCCATCTTGGTTTCCGGACGTCTTGATATTGATTTTTAGCCGTCACCATCTTGGTCTTCGGCCGTCACCATCTTGGGTTCTGGCCGTCTCCATCTCAGTTTTTAGCCGTCGCCATCCCAAACCCAAGATGGTGAAAGTCAAAAACCAAGATGGTGACGTGATGTCTTGTTCAGCGTTCGATTGTACTTAGCTCCACCCTTTTGTGTCACTTCTGGTTGCAAAAAACCAAGATGGCGACAGTCAAAAACCAAGATGGCGAAAGTCAAAAACCAAGATGGCGACTGCCAAAAATCAAGATGGTGACGTGATGTCTTATTCAGCGTTTGGTTGTACTCAGCTCCCCCCTCTCGTGTCACTTCTGGTTGCAAAAAAACAAGATGGCGACGGCCAAAAAACAAGATGGTGACGGCCAAAACCAAAGATGGCGACGTGACGTCTTGTTCAGCGTTCGGTTGTACTCAGCTCCCCCCTCTCGTGTCACTTCTGTTGGTCGTGTTTAGAAGGTAACTCACTAACCAAGTTCGGCATTGACCTCGAATGGTTGGGGTTATGGTTAGGATAGGTCGTCGGGCAGCGAGTCTAACAAGAGTTTTCGCGTGTTTTTGCAACTTGGAAGTTACCATATAGACACGACCAGTTCTTGGTTTAAAAAAAAACAAGATGACGTCGAATAAAATGCCGAACTCGAGGCTTCAGAACTGCAGTCCATGAACCAACGGGTGACGTCAGGGTGACCACGTCCACTTCTTATATACAGTCTGTGGTTCCTACTGAAGATGTAAATCTTAGTATAGTTTCATCAGTAGTTTTTATCAAACAAACAAGAGGAAATGGGGACTTTGTTGGGGACTATTTTTCATCGGCAGATGAATCTACATGTGGCGCTCTAGTGATTATTTGGGGCAGCAGTTATGTTGATGTTTTGTTGCATTGCACCAATAAAAAAAGAACCTTTAACAAAAAAAACTCTTTGTTTTTGGCAGCGGCGCTCGTGTCCTCTCTGGCTCTGCACAGATTGCATCCTAACAGAACAAAGGTCAAAGGCCAGATATCTCATTTTAGAATATGTTGAGCCTGAGCACCTCGGGCCTGTTGGAGCCCGGCTGAATCGCTGCCTCCTGCAGCAGCTGGCGTCAGTTTACAGCCGACAGGGTGCCAGAATCACTCTCCTCCAGCTAGAATAACAGCTGGCACTGATTCTCATCATGCCAACACAGGCTGCAGGACTTGATAATATTATGCTCAAGGTGGAGGCCCTGTATTGGTTTAAATTCAAACTATACTGGCAGTGGCTGAGCTTTGTCTTTCTCCAGTGTTGGCTGCTTGAGATGGTTGGTGGCGCACGGTGTAATGAATCCCTGATTTGTGTTTCTGGATCTGAATTTTAAGATTTAATTTCTTCTTCTGTATGAATGCTCACGTTAGGGAGTGTTAGTTATGATGTTTCTGGTGAAATTATTAAGATAATTAGTGTTATTTTAAATAATTAATCCAGTAAACAGCTCAAAAGAATTTAACTTTAAACGATGATTTGGTGTCAAAGCTTGTTGTGTTGTGTGAGAATTAATGAGATCCAGTTGAAACGCTGGATTTATGCCACTTTTTATAACATGTATTAACTAGGTCTGTCACATTAAACGTGATAATAACACGTTAACGGTAGCTAGAGTGAAGATACTGGTATCATATGAAACTACCTCCTTCATGACCAGCTAGTATGTCATGGTTGGTACCGATGGATTCATCAGGTTTTCTAGTTTCATATGATACCAGTATCGGACTTTTCTTCTGTCGTTGTTTCAGTCTTTTTTTCTGACATTTTTCGAGCTTTTTTTCGGAAATTCTTTCGAACATTGTTTTTGACAATTTTCTGACTTTTTTCAGACATTTTTTTTTTATATTTCTCAGACTTTTTTCAGACATTTTTTTTGGACAATTTTCAAACCTTTTTCAAACTTTTTATTGGACATTTTTTCGAACAAAAACCCTCACACACTCACATAACTGGAGGTCAGAGGTCAAGGGATCCCTTTGAAAATGGACATGACAGTTTTTCCTTGCCAAAATTTTGCTAAAGTTTGGAGCGTTATTTAACCTCCTTCACTACAAGCTAGTATGTCATGGTTGGTACCAATGGATTCATCAGGTTTTCTAGTTTCATTTGATACCAGTATCGGACTTTTCTTCTGTCATTGTTTCGGTCTTTTTTTGGGACATTTTTCAGGTATTTTTCGAAAAAATTTTGGGACATTGTTTTCGATTTTTTTTTCAGACTTTTTTTTGGGCAATTTTCCGATATTTCATTGGACATTTTTCTGACATTTTTTCTGACATTTATTTCGAATATTTTTTGTCTTTTTTTGACAACATTCAGATGGATTACCGATGGATTCATCAGGTTTTATAGTTTCATATGATACCAGTATCTTCACTCTAGCTTTAAAACTGAGTCGTTACAGTCGATTGGTTGACTGAACA
>NC_051284.1:31121463-31131463 GCF_015220745.1 Sebastes umbrosus | reverse complement strand
CTCTGTCGCCCTCTGCTGGCCCACAGAAGAACAGTTTGAAAGGCCGCCCACGGACTACTAGGTATTACGTCGCATTCACACTGAGAGCGAAGCGAATTGTCACCTCTCTTTACTCGCACGAGTTGGACCGCAGTTAATCATGATTAATCAGCCCAACAGGCAACAACAGCTGTCAGTGTGTCAGTGTGCTGACTTGACTATGACTTGCCCCAAACTGCATGTGATTATCATAAAGTGAGCATGTCTGTAAAGGGGAGACTCGTGGGTACCCATAGAACCCATTTACATTCACTGATCTGGAGGTCAGAGGTCAAGGGACCCCTTTGAAAATGGACATGACAGTTGACAGTTTGGAGCGTTTTTTAACCTCCTTCATGACAAGCTAGTATGACATGGTCGGTACCGATGGATTCATCAAGTTTTATAGTTTCATAAAAAGTTTTCACTTTTCTTCTGTCTTTGTTTTGGTCTTTTTTTCAGACAATTTTTCGAGGCATTTTTCAGATTTTTTTTCGAAAAAAAAGTATTGTCAGACTTTTTTCTGGACATTTTTTTTTTTTTTTTTCAGAATATTTTGGGGAAATTTTTTTTGACAATTTTCAGACTTTTTTTCGGACATTTTTTTCAAATATTTTCTGACTTTTTTTGGACATTTTTCAGACTTTTTTCTGACTTTTTTTTCTGACTTTTTTTTGACAAATTTCTGACTTTTTATTGTCACAATAAGAGCAAGAAAATGAGAAGACATGACAGAAGGGGATACACTCTTCGTCTTCTTACAAAAGGAAGAGGAGATTTTCTTCTCTGGTTCTCAGAGAGATGAAGGAGGAAGACAAAGGAGGACGCGAGGGAAACCGTCTTAATAACAAAAAAAAGGAGATATTTAAGTTTTTTAGAGAAACGAGGAGAGAAATAAATCAGATACAAAATAAATAATAATATTTAGGTTTTTTTTTTAGAGGAAAAGGGGAGAAAGGAGAGAGACAATTGGACGTACGGAGAGAGGAAAAAGAGGACAGAAAAGAGGAAGAGGCAGACGGGATGTTTTGGAGAGAGAGAGAGAGAGAGAGAGAGAGAGATGATCGAGAGGCGTTCAAATACAATAGGAAATAAAAGAGAGAGAGAGACGAGCACAGAAGTGAAAGCTCGGTGGACTTAAGCCTGCAGGCGTTTTAGCAGAGCTCGTCTCTCCGGACTAACGCCGCCTTTAATGAATCCACACACTGAAAGACTGTTTTTATCTGTCTGCAGACACAAAACACACACCTGTGAAACTCTACACACGGGTACGTCAGTGAAACACACACACACACACACACCTGTGAAACTCTACACACAGGTACGTTAGTAAAACACACACACACACACACACACACACACACACACACACACACACACACACAGCTGTGAAACTCTACACACAGGTACGTTAGTAAAACACACACAAACATAAGCCTGTTAGGATGAGCGGGAAACATGGACAACCTCAATGACATGAGACACAAACTTTAGGAAACAGTGGACGAAGTGACCAAAACGTCACCTGCTGACTTTTCTCTGACTTCTCTACAATTTGCAAAGAAAAGTGTCAATGAATGAGTTATTGAAGAAGTAAATACAGAATAATTCAGCCTGTTCTCATACCCAGGGAGTCAAATATCAACGCTGGATACCTCTGCACAAGGCGCCCTTTTTATGCGACACACCGACCGCTCCATTAACTCCAATGTAAACCCAAACAGTAACCGCTCAGAGAAAGTACTGCGGTGATGTAATTAAAGAGTGAAAGAGAGACACACAGAGGTGGATGGGTCCAACAAACACGAGGCTTCCATCCAGGAGAACGCTGTTCACAACTTTATGTTTCATTTTCACTTTACAAACGTTGTAATCTCAAACCCAAACATTGTTGTTTTTACTAAACTTAACTAAGTGATTTTGTAGTCTGAACCTAAGCAGGTGTTTTTGTTTAATTCACTACATAAAGCACGTGTGTACTGCGACCAATAAGTGATGCCGAGGGGTCTGACAAAGCATCAGTATGTGACGAGTTGGGATGAGAACGTGTTGAATAATCCGAACTATAGGGCTGTCAAAGTTTACGACATAAAAACGAGTTAACGCAAATTTGTTTTAACGCCACTAATTTCTTTAACGCGTTAAGATAACCTGTGATTTTTAGGTTGTAGGAGCTCAGTTTTAAAGCTAGAGTGAAGATATTGGTATCATCTGAAACTATAAAACCTGATGAATCCATCGGTACCAACCATGTCAGACTAGCTGGTCATGAAGGAGGTTAAATAACGCTCCAAACTTACGCTAAATGTTGGTGAGGAAAAACTGTCATGTCCATTCTCAAAGGGGTCCCTTGATCTCTGACCTCCAGATATGTGAATGTGTGAGGGTTTTTGTTTGAAATAAAAGTCTGAAAAAAGTCTGAAAAATTTCTGAAAAAAAGCCAGAAAAATTACAGAAAAACATCTGAAAAAAAGTTTGTAAAATGTCAGAAAATTGTCAAAGAAATGTCCGAAAGAAAGGCTGAAAAATGTCAGAAAATTGTCCGCAAATGTCCAAAAAAATGTCTGAAAAATGTCAGAAAAAAGTCTGAAAAAAGCCTGAAAAACATAAAAAAACGCCTTAAAAAAGTGTGTAAAATGTCCGAAAATTGTCAAAGAAATGTCAGAAAAAAACAGAAAAATGAAAAATTGTCCGAAAAGAAATCCGGAAAATGTCCAAAAGAAAAGCAGAAGAAAAGTCTGATACTGGTATCATATAAAACTATAAAACCTGATGAATCCATCGGTACCAACCATGTCAGACTAGCTTGTAGTGAAGGAGGTTAAATAACGCTCCAAAGTTAGCTTAAATTTTGACAACGAAAAACGGTCATGTCCATTTTCAAAGGGGTCCCTTGACCTCTGACCTCCAGATCAGTGAATGTAAATGGGTTCTCTGGGTACCCACGAGTCTCCCCTTTACAGACATGCCCACTTTATGATAATATCTGTCATTGTTTTGTTGTTAATTGATTTACAATAATAAATATATACATACATTTGCATAAAGCAGCATATTTGTCCACTCCCATGTTGATGAGAGGATTAAATACTGGAATAATCTCCCTTTAAGGTTCATTTAGAACGGATAAAAAAATTTGCGATTAATTTGCGATTAAACCTTTTGATTGATTGATTGATTGATTGATTGATTGATTGATTGATTGATTGACGGCCCTAGTATTAATTATCTTGGCATGAAAGCAGCTGAAGGCCAGGTCCTCTGTCGGGTCGGCTGCCTCCATTATGACTCTTCAGCCATCCGTAACACATTCCTTTGCTTTTATTGTGAAAAGATAATGAGTATATCCTGTCCTCTGCACATCTCTTTTCCCCTCTACAGTACATCTCTCTTTTCTCCATCCTGTCCTTCTGAGATCAACTCAAAGTATTCTTTCTTTACTTCTATAAAACCTCTTTCTTCTCCTCCTTTTCTTTCCACCTTATTTCTCTCTTTTCTCCACCTCCTGCTACATTCCCTGATCCCTCTCTCTCTGTGAAGAGATGGGTATTTTCCTCTCTTTTATACTTTCTCATTCTTCCTGGTCTCTCCTTGAGAAGATGAGCATTCTCTTCTTTCTTTTCTCCCTCTGCCAAAATCACTCGTTCCCACTTCTCTGCCTCTCTTTGAGAATCTCTTCATCCCGTGTGCCGAGTATTTCTTCCCTCTTTCTCTGCCTACAAATCACTCTTTTCCCCGTTCCCTCCCTCCCTTTCTTTCTTTGTGAAAAGACGAGTTCAGCCTCCGTCTCTGTGTTCTCGGAGTGGAAACGAGGACAGATTGACTTTGAGATCTGACCCGAGCTAAGACCGGCTGTCAGCAGGTAATGATGGAGACTTAGAGAGCGACGCCTTTTTCACAGAGAGGGATCACGCCTCGTCCTCCACTTAAAAAGAAGCCTTTTAAAATTTAGATCCCTGTTCAGAGAACAGGCTATCCCTCTAAAATACACCTTGATCGATTCCCTAACTATCCGACTCCTGCAGCAGCGGGGGGAACCGAGAGCAGACGTGGAAATAAATCCCACAAAAGAATCAAAGCCCGAGAGCTGCTGCTGCCGCTCTGCAGAGACAGAAAGACTTTTCTCACCTGAAAGTCTGCAGCTGGTGGACAACAACATGAAGAACCAGGGTTAGTCTTTCTGGGACTGATGTGTGCAATCAGACAATAAATCACAGGATCCTTTTCTGGAAAACTTTTGGGAACTTTTCCAGCAGGAAGCTGTTTAACATCTTAGCTTCTGGACTAGAGATGCACCGATACCGATACCAGTATCGGGGATCGGGTCCGATACTGTGCTCATGTACTCGTACTCGCAAAACGGCTCCGATACCACTTTACAGCAGCGTGACGTTAACCTCTCGTCACCATCTTTTGGGTCCTCACGCTCCAACTCCCCGACGGTGCGGGCGAGACGGACCGGTGGTGCGCCCGACCCCGACCCCACTGGGCCGGTATCCCACCTCAGCCAGCGCACGCCAGCCCTCACTTTCATTGCGCCGCGGGGTTTTGCTTGCACCATCTGATTCGTGTGTGCGTTAGATTTCTTGGTCCGTGTTTCAAGACGGGTCGGGTGGGTTGCCGACATCGCCACAGACCCCTGGCGCCTTTTACGTGGGCCGCGGCACGACACGGTTGGGGCGCACTGAGGACAGTCCGACTCGGTTGACAGTCGCACCGGGAGCAGGGAGCCCCGTCACGGTGTGGCGAGGTCCGGGCGGGGAGCGCTGTAAAGCTGGGGCCGCGAGCCACCTTCGCCACGAGCCTTTCCGAGCCGACCTAGAGCCGGTGACGGCGCACCGCCTCGTATGCGGGACTCCCCAGCCTGCCGTGTGGCGCTCACACCCTCCAGCTGGCTGTTAACGAGGGTCTTTTGGCTCAGAGAAGTACTCGTATCGGTACTCGGTATCGGAGAGTACCCAAATGTAAGTACTTGTACTCGGTCTGAAAAAAAGTGGTATCGGTGCATCCCTATTCTGGACCGTTATGCACCACTTAGTATGTGTTGCATGAGTTGCACATCTGCAAATTACTCCCTTATGTTGTCTTGTTATACTTGTACAACATTACATCATCATCACTACTGGAAGCTCCGTGAAGTAAACATACATTCGTGGCACAAAAGCAGAGCTGAAGACATACAACCTTTTTTTTCTTGAAGCCCAAACCAAACCAGAAGCTAAAACTCATCACCGACAAAACACAAACCAGATTTGTCAGCCTCCCGTTAGGCAGAAAGCTTCACCTCGTCTGCTAGGAATCATTAGAAATCAGCTTCCACACAATCAGCAGCCGGAGAATTAAAACCGCCCCGAAGAACGGCCCATTTCAGAACAATCTGACGGCGAGGACGAGGAGAGGAAAAACAGACACCTCCGGCGCCCCGTAGCCATCCATTTCTGAAAGCCCCCCTTTCAGAGAGGAAATTAATTTTGAAAGAGGAAGAATAAAAGGAGCAGCTGAGGTGACCGAAGGTGCCGTATTAGACTACGCTCCACTAAAACCCAGTCATTTAAACCGCCGGCTGCCGGGCTCGCCTCCCTGACCTCCCGTCCTCTCGGCAGACGGAGACGAATAATCTCCCTCCGTATTTCACTTCCTTTTTTTCTTCGTCGTGTTTTACACATCCTAACCTCCCCCCCCCCCTCCGTGCTCCGTCTGACCCCGCCGGGCCGCCGTAGAGTCACTTCCTGATTGCCACTCTGGATGTTCGGAGCTCAGGAACTTTAGGGGGGGAGGTAATTGAAAAAGTTTCAGGGCGCTTCATGCTTTTCTTTTTCCTCTGGTGAGGTGTGTGACATCTTTTAGTTCTGTCAGGTGTTACGGCAGCAGAGTCAGAGATCTGCAACGTTTAGAACTGATATTCATTTACTGAAAGTAGTGACAATGTTTGATGCGTCACTTTCTTAACGTACTGGGTAGCCCGGCGCGTCAAACTATGACGCTCCTCTACGGTCGCAGTAAACACTTGCTTAGGTTTAGTCAACAAAACCACTTAAGCAGGATTTCCACCAAGAACTTCCTGGTAATTTTAGGTCCTTGATGTCGTTTCCACCGTGGTCTTAAGACCTGCAAAGATTAGGCGACGTATGAAAGAAAGCATCATGACGTGACGAGGCTGCTGGTGGTCACAGCGGTAAACACTAAAAAAACACACTGGAAAAAAAGGTTTAGTTCACTGAAATGTGTTTCTGAAAACATTTGAGGCGAGAAATAATCCATGCCGTTGCTGAATCTGTCTTTATCTTGGATCAACAACGTTTAGTTTAAAAGATCCTCGGGAGTTTCGAGAGGCGGCGAGTCGCGTCGGACGCCCGTGATTTACATAAAGTAGACGAGCCCTCAACTTTATGCAAATGAGGAGCGGGCGTCGTGACGCCTAGTCTCTCGAATCGCGACGCCACGCTACCAGAGTGCATTGCGCGGCTGCTTACATAGACAATGAATGAGGGGCGTGGAAAGCACGGAAGCTGTGGACACGTACCATAAGCCTAACCACGGAAAGTTGTTTCCTGTAAAGATTGAAATTTATTTTCAAAAGACTGGAGCGGAAGTTGATGCTGGACATTCGTAGGAGAACGCATGAAAAATTAGGAATATTCTTTCATAAGATATACAAACCTTGATATGAGAACATGTTGCTAGAGTTAGTTCAGAGCCACTTTTCAAACCTGCGGTGGCGACTATCAGAGAGCTTTTCATGGATTATTCATTTGAACCTGCAAACCAGGTGAATAGAAAAGCAACAGACAGAAACACCTGAAGGCCTTGAAAGGTTTAGAAACGGTTCTGGCTGCAAGTGGTCCCATTATTTGTAGATAAAGAATATCTACGTAACGTTTTGCAGCTCACTAGTCGGGCTGGAGCGACACCTTAAAGCAGCAGAGAGAAGTGACCATGTTGCTGACTGTATCTGACTGTAATCAGCTGCAGCAGACACTATTTGATCCCATCAGGCGTGTTGTTGTCCTCGCTGTGCGCTTGTTGTTATTATTTGGCGTTCCGCCTAAACGCTTTCACTGCCTCCGACACGCCGTGAAACGCCGCGCAGCCTCCGAACGCCTCCTCAGCTTTTATACCGCCACAGTAAAAGATCTGACTGCAGCAACAAACAGCACGCCGCAAATCATCCAGACAGCCACTAAACAGGGACACCAAACCTCTGCCTCACAGTGTGTGTGTGTGTGTGTGTGTGTGTGTGTGTCGGGCAGGCCGAGTGTATTATGCCTCCTGACAAGGGTAATAAGACTGTAGAGCTGCTGCTGTGAGGAAACTTTCCAAAGATACAGGAGAGCAGAGATTCTTTAAGTGGACTTTAACTTTCAAAGTTACATCTAGAAACACAGCTGCTGCTGCAGTATTGTTCTTACGGTGAACACCAAGCCAAGAGCCAAGCGAACTTTCTGCACGGCACGATTACATACAGAGTCAACGCAAAGAGATGAAGAGACGCAAATTTGTGCCAGACGATGCAAATGGCACGATGCAAACATGTGAATGATGCGAGTGAGAAATTCTCTGACACTGTGTCATGAAAGCCAGATTAGGAAAAGCAAGGACAGCATTTCTAAGACTTGGAAACATCTGGAAGTCAACACACATAACTAGAAACACCAAGTTAAAGTTATACAACAGCTGTATTCTATCTGTCCTTCTATATGGTGCTGAGTGCTGGAGAATGACTGAAAGAGACATATAGGCAAGCTTTCCAGCTTTTACAATACCCGCCTCAGAAAGATCATGAGGATATTCTGGCCTATAGGAAGATTACAAACGACAGACAGGGGGCTTGGAACTGGAAACAATATTGATAAGAAGAAGATGGAGATGGCTAGGACATGTATTAAGGAAACCATCTGATGACATGACAAAAGTGGCATTGCGTTGGACACCAGAGGGAAAACGCATACGAGGGAGGCCCAAAACAACCTGGAGACGAACCATCGAAGGAGAAATGAAGACGAGAGGATGCAGCTGGAGCAGCGTTGAGAAGAAAGCAAACAACAGAGATGAGTGGAGATCCTTAGTCCTTGCCCTATGTGCCACCAGGCGCATGTAAGTAAGTAAAGTGTCATGAAAGCCTGTAAGAGAACTATAAGAGAAGGTGGAAGGTGACAAAAATAAAGAGAGACTTTGGTAAAGTTTTTATGTTTTTAAACTACATCTTAGTCTCGTCTTTTTTCAATATTGCAAATTTGATGTTGTCACCGTTAGTGTTTAATGACGTAGGTGCCATCTCGTCATCGTCTCGTCTTAGTCGTGGACAAAAAAGGTCGTTGAGGAACACGTTTCATCAGTTTTCGTTAACAAACCTCCTTATTTGAAGCCGAACCGTGATGTTTCACTAAACCTAACCGAGTAGTTTGTTGTGTTTTTGTTTTTTTGTCAATTTACAACGTTAACCACGTGTTTAATACGGTTTAAAACTGGCTCAACCAAACATTGAAACGTTCCTCTGTAGGAGACGGGGTTGTACACAGATACATGGTAGTTTTACTGTTTTTGAAGAACAAAATGTTGTCAAACATCACACATCATGTCAGAAAAGTGTTACCCAACATGTCACAAGACATGTTTAGATAATGTTTCAATTAGATTCAAAGAATCAAGTCAAACTAGAGTTCAAACTTTAACCCTGAATAAAACAAAATCTTGTTAGCTCAGTGTCTGCCAGAGTCAGTTCATGAAAGATCAATAAAAACGTTGTCATGATTCGGTATTAAACACAAATACATTTGTTGAATTTGGCAAAACTCAACTCGAGGCCCTCTTACTCGCTTGTTCTGGAGCTTTTGACCACATCCCACGGTCCTCATCAGAAGATTCTGTTGCCATGGGGATGTTTGAACATTTCCATGGCAACTGAGATGGAGTCGCAAAGCTCCAGAACAAGCACGTCATTCAACCTCGATTTGAATGTACCAGCAATGATCCATAAGTTGACTTGACTGTCCAATCAGTGCAGGGTAACGTAGTCAGGTGATGACTAGTACTCACAGTCCAGGTGACACTGTCTGATTCCCTCCACGTCCTCAGCATGAATGAACTGGTAGCATCTCTTCCCCACGATGTCCACCGGCGCCAGGTCCATGTAGTCGCTGATCCTGCAACACAAGTAAGCTACATTAATGCACAAGGAACAGTGTATAAAGAATATAAAATGTGTACATTATAATAAGGAAACAAAAAATATTTCATAGCATATTAGCATTAGCATCATCAGGCTTTCGGAGGAAAGAAGGAGGCTAAATAACGCTCCAAACTTCTTCTCCAAAATCTTTTACAGTGTTCGTTTACATGTTTACTCCAGCACAAGTGCACGATAGTTCTGGAGGGAGCCGGCCGATGAAGGAAACACGGCTGACCACCACGACTTTATGAATATCTGCAGGCTGATACGTCCTGTTTCTTTGTCCTGGACGAGCTCCTGATGTGTGTCCACATCTGCAGCTCACTTACCTGAACGGAAATGTTGTGAAGCTCTGAGATATTGAACTTGTCACCCCGGGACAGATTCGTCTCTACAGTCCTGATATCTCAGCGATTAAAAAGAGTGATTCACGGAAGAAGAAGAAGAAGAGAAAGAAGAAGAAGAAGAGCTAATAGAGCAACAACAGAGAGAGAAGCCCGTCTGTCTATTGTACAGGTAACACAAATCAGCTTTAAAAGGTTTAATTTGAACAAATTCGCCACAGGATAGAGGGAACAATTCCCCCGTATCATTCTGATGGAGGTGGAGGTGGTGGTGGTGGGGTGGGGGGAGACTAATGTCTGGCAGGCAGATAACAGCACACTCTGTTCTTTAGAAAAAAAAAACTCCCATTTTCTCATTCTCTTAGAAACTCATCCTCAAAATGGGGCCGTAATGGGAGCGACGCTTGTCTGTTCGCTGCTGCCGCCGCCGCCGAGATGCTTTTCTGTCGCTCCGCATTGAATATCATCA
>NC_051284.1:31091463-31116463 GCF_015220745.1 Sebastes umbrosus | reverse complement strand
TCGCCTACATTCTGCCGTCGTCGCCTATATACGGTCGTCGTTGCCTATGTCCCATTGTCATCACCTACGTCCCGTCGTCATCGCTTGCATTCTGCTGTCGTCACCTACATCGCTCTTCGTTGCCTATGTTCGGTCGTCGCCTATGTCCCACCGTCATCGCCTGCATTCCGCCGTCGTCACCTAAATCTGGTCTTCGTTGCCTACGTTCGGTCGTCGTCTACATCCTTTCGTCATCGCCTACATTCCGCCGTTGTCGCCTACATACGGTCTTCGTTGCCTACGTTCGGTCATCGCCTACATCTCGTCGTCATCGCCTACATTCCGCTTTCGTCGCCTACATCCCGTTGTGGTTGCCTACGTCCTGACGTCATCTCCTAAGTTCGTCATGTTTTTTGAACTATTGAACACTTTGTGTTCATTTTAAAAATAATCTTCTATCTGGTTTTAGCTCAGAAAAAGTATTTCTTACACACAGAAGTTGTATAATTGCAGTAAAAGGACATGATGTGCAGAATTCAGTCAACGCTGTTAAGGTGATAAACTGTGAATGACGGGGTCGAAATGAAGTTTTAAGGAGCTAAAGTCCTTTTTAAATAGTTGATTTGTTGTTTCTGATGTTAGAGGGCGCTTTAACTCCTGACGTGTTGTTTGGGTTCGGTATGTGACTTAGAGCGATGGCGAGAGTTTGATGAGCTCTTTGTGACACTAGAGTTCATAAATAAACACATCAGGGTCAGTAAAGTGAGGCGTGACCTGACTCAGTCACCACAGTTTGATCTTCCAGGTACAGTATGACAGGAAATAAGATGCAGAAATGGGGATGTAGTTGATAACTACAGGTTGTGCAATGGATCGTAATGTCACCTTATATCCCGAGGACTTGATGTGCACTCCTCTCTTTGTGAGCGTCGACTTCATCCTGATGAAGAAGGATCGTTCCAGAGTGTTATCAGGAGACAGAAGAACGGGACTGCTGGACTCCACTGAGGAAACACAAACACACACAGAAACTCAAATACACATGATTCTCCTCCTGACAAATTAATAAACACATAAAGCTGCCGACGTGGAGGTTTCAACACTTTTTGACATCATATAAATTCCACATCAAGGCCTACACGGAGTGATTTTAATAAAACAAATAAATACATTGGCTCTGTCAGCGGGACCCGTCGGCCAATCACAGCCGCTGTCAAACTGCCAATCACCTCAGAGCGGCTCACGGCAATCAGACGGCGAAATGTCAAAACACGTCAGGAGCCGAGACGAGAGGAAAACAAGACAAATTAAGAGGTGTGTTAAGGAGAAAACGAAAGCTGTAATCTTCTTAGGTCATGACTGTCAAAATAAAAGCCTTTAAATGAGAGATTATCACCAAAATAAAAGTCTCTGAGATTATTCCTTCAACCCGACGGTGACGCTCTCGTCCTTCACAACACTAAATACCACACAGGAAGTACATTTTTCAACCTCCCCCCGCCCCGCCCGGCGAGCAGCGTCCAGTCGTGAAGCAGAGGCGGTTTCCTGAAGGTGAGATGCTCCATTTGTCAGAAATCAACTGCATATTCATAACTTGTCCATCCATCAGAAGGAGTGATGGGAGGAGAGACAGCTGGGAAACGTCTCATCATAAACACACAGACACACACTGGACCGCCATCAGGCTGGATTACTGTACTTCTGAGGACACTCATTGACGTCACACACTCCCACCAACCCTTAATGTGAAGGGGAATTTACACTTTATATACAATAACAACAACGTTACCACTGAACATAATCCAGGCAGCAATTACATTTCCCCAAAAACATATTTGGTAAATGAATTTAGTCGTATACGTACAAAAACATAATAAGGGCCATGGTGGGTAGAAATAATAATTACGGAGCCGGGGCAGGGGGGTAATATTCCGAGAAAAAACTCAGAATTTCCCAGATTAAAATAATAAATATAAGTAGTAAATATAAAAGAAAAAAAATCATAGATTTGCTAAATTATAAAGTCATAGATTTACGAGAAAAAAACTCTGATATTTTCTGAGATTAAAGTCCAAAATTTACGAAAGAAAACTGAAACATTTGCGAGATTATGAAGGCGTAGATTTACGAGAAAAAAGTCACATATCTGATAGATTATAAAGTCATGATTTTACGAGAAAAGAACTCTGATATATTCTGAGATTAAAGTGGAAAATCTACGAGAAAAAACTCACAAATTCACTAGATTATTAAGTATATATTTACAAGAAAAAAAAACTCATAATCTCTGTGATTATTCTGTCAAATTTACGAGAAGAAACTCAAACATTTGGTAGATTATAAAATCATAAATTTACAAGAAAAAAACTCTGATATTCTCTGAGGATAAAGTTCTGAATTTTAGGAGAAAAAGAATCACAAATTTGCGTTATTATAGTCATAACTTTCCGGAAAAAACTCTGATATTTTCTGAGATTAAAGTCGGAAATGTACGAGAAAAAAATCACAAATTTACTAAAATATAAAGTCAAAAAATTACAAGAAAAAAACTCTGATATTGTCTGAGATTAAAGTCGGAAATTTACGAGAAAAAAATCAACTCGGATATTTATAATCTCGTACATTTTCTTTTTTTTTCCTCATGAATTTGCAATTTAAATCTCTGAAGTTTTTTCTGGGAATATGACCCCTACCCTGGCGCTGTAATTACTTTCTTTTACCTACAATGGCCCTAATACGCCGTCGTATATATGTAGGTTATTGGAGACAGGATTAAATAATGCCACACTATTGGAACTTTTGTTTCTGACAGACAAAAATCATAACTCATAATTCATAATTCATACAGCGTCTAGAGGTCCCCGTCTGTTAAATGCAAACATATGTAATGTTTATCGTTTAAACAAATTACAAATATTGTCCTTTTTATTTAGAGGAAAGTATGATACGTGGTGTCGAAATATACACACATATATATATATATATACATACATATATATATATACATATATATATATGTATATATATATATACACATGCTCAGCAGAGTACTGGTGTGTGTTTTTGTGTTGTAAACATTGTGAGGTTGGATGTTTTACTTCCTTTACAACTCTGCTAAACACACACACACACACACACACGCACACACACACACACACTCTCAGGTCTCTGGTGGACGCTACGCGGCGGCGGCGGTTTGATCAGCTCTGATACGTGTTGACAACGTCTAATCTGAAAAAATTGAAAGAAATGAATTAATATGCAAATTCATCCTTTATAATATAAATGTCCTTGAAGAGAGAGAATGACTAGAGGGAGGAAGAGAAGGAGGGAGAGGGAGGGAGGGAGGGAGGAAGGGAGAGGGAGGGAGGGAGGGAGGGAGAGAGAAACAAGAGAGAGAAAGAGAAAAGGGGAAGAGAGAGAGACAACAGAGGGAGGGAGAGAAGGAGAGAGGGAGGAATGGAGGGAGGGAAAGAGAGAGACACATCAGAGGGAGAGAAGTATGGAGGAAGAGAGGGAGAGGAAGAGGGAAGGAAAGAGGAGAGAGAAAAAGAGAGAGTGAGGAGAGGGAGACAAGAGGGAGAGAGGAAGAGGGAGGGAGGGAAAGAAAGGGATGGAGAGAGAGAGACAAGAGGGTGGGAGAGAGGGAGAGAATGAAGCGGAAGAAGGATAAAAGAAAAGAAAAAAGAGAAAGAAAGAGAGAAAATAATAAGTAGAGATAAAGAAAGGAAAAGAACAGCTGGAAAAAAGTAAATGTGAGAGATACCGGAAAAAAGGAGAGGAAGAACGAGTAAATAAAAGAAAAGACAGAAAGATGAGGAGGGAGGAGAAAAAGAGGGAGAACAGAAAGGAAACAAAAGATAAAGATGGAAAAGAAGAAAGATGAAGAGAGAGAGAAAAGAGGGAAGAGGTTGATATGAAAATCAAGAATGATGAAAGAAGAGATGAGAGGATGAAATGAGACTGAATAGACAGAGAGTGTGAGAGAGAGAGGAGGATAAAAACAGGGGGAGGAGGAGTGAAAGAAGGAGAGAAAGAAGCAAAAAAGCAAAAAAGAAGAAATAAAAAAGTATATAGAAATGAAAAGAGGAAAAAGAAGGATGAAAAGGAAGTGATGGAAAAGATAAAAAAGAGGACCAAGGGGAGGAGGGGAAAATGATGGAGGAGAGATGGAGAGGAAAGGAAAGAGAGGGGAGGAGATGAGAGAAACGGGGGAGGAAGAGTGAGAGAGGGAAAAGACAATGAGTGAAAGAGTGACGGAGAGAGAAAGAGGGAAGGAAAGAGGAAACGAGGCCTCCCAGGAGGAGGTGCAGCCTCTGTTTCCCTCCTCCATCCCTCCGTCATCCCTCCATCCCTCCATCAGTCGGTCCTCCAGGAAATCAGCCTCCGATCTGACGGAGGAATAATGATGATGGAGAGAGAGAGAGAAAAGAGAGAGAGAGGGAGAGAGAGGGAGGACGGAGGATCGACAGGGGAGCAGCACCTCCTCTCTCTCTCTCTCTCTCTCTCTTTTCTCTCTCTCTTTGTTATTCACTTTGAATTAATAGGATTACACACACTGGAGATATCACTTTCACTGTCACACACACCCAGGAAGAGGAGGAGGAGGAGGAGGAGAAGAAGATGAGGAGAAGAAGAGAAGGAGGAGGAGAAGAAGATGAGGAGAAGAAGAGAAGGAGGAGGAGGAGGAGGAGGAGGAGGAACTTATGAAGAAGAAAGAGAAGAAGACCAGAAGAAGAGGAGGAGGAGGAGAGGAACACATGAAGAAGAAGGAGAAGAAGAAGAGAAGGAGGAGGAGGAGGAGGAGGAAGAGGAGCAGCAGAGGGAATGAAAAGAAGAAGAACAGAAGAAGAAGAAGAGAAGAAGGAAGAGGAGGAGGAGGAGGAGGAGGAGGAGGAGGAGGAGGGGAACACATGAAGAAGAAGGAGAAGAAGATGAGGAGAAGAAGGAGGAGGAGGAGCAGAGGGAATGAAAAGACGAACAGAAGAAGAAGAAGAAGAAGAAGAAGAAGAGGAGGAGGTGGAGGAGGTGGAGGAGGAGGAGAGGAACACATGAAGAAGAAGGAGAAGAAGATGAGGAGAAGAAGGAGGAGGAGGAGCAGAGGGAATGAAAAGACGAACAGAAGAAGAAGAAGAAGAAGAAGAGGAGGAGGTGGAGGAGGAGGAGGAGGAGGAGAGGAACACATGAAGAAGAAGGAGAAGAAGATGAGGAGAAGAAGGGGGTGGAGGAGGAGGAGGAGGAGCAGAGGGAATGAAAAGACGAACAGAAGAAGAAGAAGAGGAGGAGGAGGTGGAGGTGGAGGACCATGTGGGGATTCAGAGGTGTTTTCTCATTCTGCTCGCCATGCGTGTGTTGCCGTGCGTGCGTTGCCGTGGCGTGCGTTGCCGTGGCGTGCGTTGCCGTGGTGTCTTCTGGGACGGCGCTCCTACAAGACAGAGATTAGCGCTACAAAGGCAGCAGGTGGCTGCGGCGCCGACTCTGGGACCTAATTATCTACGGCGAGGAAACTTTCCCCCGTTTGAAGGACAAATGATTAATTAAAAAGAACAACTCACCTACGCCTGTGATCTTTGGACAATACCCAGAGTGCCGAGGGTTTCTCTCAACGCCTGTGTGTGTGTGTGTGTGTGTGTGTGTGTGATTGCGTTGAAGTCTCGGCGGGACAGTGTATCATTGTCAGACAGTCTAATAGCGCCGCCTGGTTCAGAGAGCCCGTTGTGTCCCACTGATAACTAGCTAACGTGATGAGACAAAGGCAGCTACAGCAAGGTCACCGCGACCTCCACCAGCCGCCGCCGCTGCACCGCCACCGCCGCCGCCACGACGACGTGAAGGAAGACACAAATATAATTGGCTTAACAAGAAGGAAATAATACAGCAGATAAGACGGACACATGTAGCACATTAAGAGGCTGAAATAAACACAAGAGGAGAGAAACTCTGCTCAAACACAGAGAAGCATAGAGATGAAACTCTGCTGCTTTTTAGACAACAGCCGCCATTTTGGACTGAAAATGCTTATTATATTTATAATATTTTATTGTTCAACACGGGACATTTCAGTAGAATATCACCATAGAATAGAAATAATGTAGTTTCACTTTTGTACATCTCTTTGTAGACGGACGTTTTACTGGCGTCTGGTAGTCGCTTTCAGTCCAAAATGGCGGAAGCGTAGCTCTGCTGCTCGGAGCTGACGTCTTTTATTAAACAATTTTTACATGAATGAAGTGAAGGGAGAAGAGATGGGAGGAGGAGGAGGAGAAGGAGGAGGAGGAGGAGGAGGAGGAGGAAGAGGAAGAGGAAGAGGAGGGCAAAATGGGAAGAAAAAGAAGACAACCAGAAGGAGGAGGAGGAGGAGGGAGAAGAAAGAGAGGAACACATGATGAAGAAGTAGAAGAAGATGAGGAGGAGAAGTACGAGGAGGAGAGGAACATATGAAGAAGAAGAAAAAGAGAAGGAAGAGAAGGAGTAAGAGGAGGAGGAGGGAGAAGAAAGAGAGGAATGCATGAAGAAGTAGAAGAAGACGAGGAGGAGAAGGAAGAGGAGGAGGAGGAACACATGAAGAAGAACAAGAGAAGGAGGAAGAGAAGAAGTAAGAGGAGGAGGAGGAGGAGGATGAGGGAGAAGAAAAAGAGGAACGCATGAAGAAGAAGATGAGGAGGAGGCGGAGGAGGAAACAGAGGACATGTGACAGGAGATGCTTCTAACACCAAGGAAAAACAAACTTCTCCTGCAGATGTAATTTCTCTTTAAAGTACAACAACTATCAACAGGAAGGCTAGCAGTTTCCCTCCACTTCCAGTCTTTATGCTAAGCTAAGCTAACCCAACACATTCTCACTCACAACTCCTCAAATAGCGACGCACAGGATTCCCCTCTATAGCGCTACATTTGGACGGACCAGAGACGACGTGTCAACATACGCTCATTACACGCATAGTGTCCTTTCAAAATAAACTTCACAGGAAGTGAGGTTTAGGCAACACAACCTCTTAGTTAGTGTTGGGAAACGGTCGTGGTCGGCATTACGGGAGTGAGAACGAGTCGGCTAACCTCTCAGAGAGATGTTGAAATACTCCTTTAACAGCAACAAGACGATCCCACACTACAACACATCTGTCCTCCACTCTTATCATCATCCCTCCTCCTCCCTATATATACATATATATATACATATATATATATATATATATGTATATATATATGTAGAGAGAGAGAGAGCGAGAGAGTATATAAACACAGAGAGAAACGAGGATGCATTCATCCCAGATGGAGAGTATTGTCAGTGAAAGTTTAATTGTGTAAACACTCTGTAACTGTCCTGTCATATTGCTGCCTCTCCGGCTCACTATCGCCTCCACGGCTGTAATTGAATTGCTACCGTCAGCCGGGGGAGGAGGAGGGGGGAGGAAGAGGAAGAGGAGGAGGAGGAAGAGGAAGAGGAGGAGGAGGAGAGACCTGCCTCATGAATAGAATGTGTTTCCTATCAGGGAGGATTTGACCAAATGTGTCAGGAAGAAAAGCCCAAGTGATAATTTTTCAGTTTACTGAAGGTGGAGGAAGAGGAGGAGGAGGAGGAGGAGGAAGAGGAGGAGGAAGAGGAGAAGGAGGAGGAAGAGGAGGTGGAGGAAGAGGAGGGAGGGGGGAGGTACAGGTAGAAAGAGAAAAGGGGGAACAAGAGTGGGAGGAGAAAGATGGAAAAGACACAGATGGAGAGGAGAAGGAAGGACAGAGTAGAAGAAAGAGGAAGAGATGGACAAAAAGGAGGAAGAGGAGAAGAAGAGGACTGGAGGGACAGGTAACGAGAAGAGGAGGAAGAAAGGGGTGAGGGAGGAGATGAAGGTGAGGAATGTGAGGAAGAAAGGAAGAGGAGTAACAAGATAAGGATGGAGATGATGGTTCAGAGGAAGAGGAGGTGTAGATGCAGAAAGAAGGAAGGTAGGACGGAAGAAGAGAAGAGTTTCAAGAGAGGGAGGAGAACGATGGAAGAGGAGGAGAGAGGGAAGCAGGGTGGTGAGGAAGAGGAGGGTGGATGCAGAGAGGAGGAAGAAAGAGAGGAGATGAAAGAAAGAGGTGAGGGAAGAGAGCGTGAGAGAGAGAGAGAGAGAGATGGATGAAAAATGAAAAATAGAGGAAGGTGAATAGTGAGAAGGATGAAGATGATGAGGGAAAAGAGGAGGACGGCAGGAGGAAAGAGATTGAAGGAGAGGAGACGACTGAGGAAGAGGATGAGGAGGAAGAGGAGCAATTTGACAAAATAAAACACCCAATTAAAGCAGAGTTTACAGAATAAGAGCGTTTGTCTGAGACGGGTTGACGGTAGATTTCCTCAAAGATTTTTCCCACAAAGTAAAAGCCTGGGAACCAAAGGTAAGGAAAGGTAAAACCACTCCTCCTCCTCCTCCTCCTCTTCCTCACCTCCATTCCTCTTTCCCTCTTCATCTCCTCTCATCCATCCGCCCCCCCCCCCCCCTCCTCTCTGCTGTGATAAAAAAAAGACTTTTATTTTGACAGTCTTATCAGGACAATGAGCTCAAATCAAACAGCCTCTAATAGTCTGGAGACGCCTTGATCCCGCTCTGTCTTTCTTTCTCTCCTCTCGTCTCCCGTCTCTCCTCCTCAGAGACACCTCCCCTCCTCTTCCTCCCCTCTTCCTCCCCTCCTCCTCCTCAGTGATCTCCCTGTGACAGGACTCTTAAGGCTTCTCTAAGCTGTCTTTAGCCTCTCCTCTTCCTCTTCTGGGAACAGATCTACCTATGAGAGGAAGGCAGAGGTGAAGAGAAGGAGAATAAAAGGAGGAATGGATGAAGACAGAAGGGGAGAGATAGAGAGGGAGGAAGAGGAGGAGGGAGAGCTGAGGAAGAGTGTGAGAGTGAAATTAATTTATGTATCAGATGCCGGTGGATTTGAGCTATTTCCTACCAAAGTTTGAGTTTATTGTCGGAGCAGATAGCAGATAGACTCCGGACAAGCTACACTGTAAAAAATGTTGTTTTTTTACAGTTTTTTTCAAGAAATTTTACATTTTTTGTTGTTTACATTTCAAATGACAGAAAAAAAGTAAAAATGACATGTTTCATTTGTGATTTATATGTAAATGGTCTTAGATTTCCAGTATTTTTTTGTAATCACAATCGTAATTATCTGTATTTAAGCTTTTCTTGATCATTTTTAAAGATAATTATTCTGTTTTTTAGATGTTTATGACTCTATTTAACAATTAATTTATGTTAGAAGAAAAGGATTTCATGGAATTCTAAAAATATTTCTTGTGAAAATACAGATTTTTTTTGCAAAACTTCTGAGTTAATGTAAATTTGTGCTTTTGCAACGTAAAATGACATGTTTCATTTGTGATTTATATGTAAATGGTCTTAGATTTACGGTGTATGACTATTATAACAATAAATATATGTTAAAAGTAAAATATTTCTTGTAATATTACAGTAATAAAGGCTACTTACATAAAGATAATTACTGTTTTTTTTTTACAGTTTATTTATGTTAATTAATGGACAGTATTTTTCCGTTTTTTAACAGACATTTTCTGGCGCCCCTGCTGCCGGAAAATTTCTGTTATTTTACACTTTTTTTTTTTTACAGTGCAGCTAGCTAACTAGCCAGTTCTGGAGACAGTTACGTTATCCAGCCGTCTCCTGCTCTTGAAGCTAGCTAGCCTGTCAGTCTGCGGACAGTTTCGGTGTAGAAGAACTTGGACTGGTGTTCACTAGAACTCTGACCTCGACTCCGTCCAACACCTCTGGGATGAACTGGACTTATCGACTGTCCGTCAGACATTCAGGTGTCCACTGTTCACCAGGAAGTGAAGAGACGATGAGGAGAGAGGGAGGAGGAGGAGGAGGAAGGAGAGCGTGAAGAGGAGAGTAAATTAAAGAACAATTTGTTTTTCTCTGATACGGACGACGAGACTGACAGCTCGTCTTTGTTTTGAAGGAGGTCAGAGGTCATGACGACACACACAATGGAGAGATAATAAGTAATTGTCTGTATCTGCAACCTGTATAATTACTTTCAGAGAGAGAGAGAGAGAGAGAGAGAGAGAGAGAGAGAGAGAGAGAGAGAGAGAGGGAGAGACGTGAGTGAAGAAAGGGTGATGGGAAGTGTAGAACAAGAGAGGGAGGGGTAGAAATAGAAAAAAAGAACTCAAGAGGAAAAGTGAGGAGGACAGAGAGGGAGGAGGGTTCACATACTAACGTACTAACGTACTATTCATACTAACATACTAACATACTATTCATACTAACGTACTAACGTACTAACGTACTAACATACTAACATACTATTCATACTAACATACTAACGTACTAACATACTAACGTACTAACATACTAACATACTAACATACTATTCATACTAACATACTAACATACTAACGTACTAACATACTAACATACTATTCATACTAACGTACTAACGTACTAACATACTAACATACTAACATACTATTCATACTAACATACTAACGTACTAACGTACTAACGTACTAACATACTAACGTACTAACGTACTAACATATTAACGTACTAACGTACTAACATACTAACATACTAACATACTAACATATTAACGTACTAACGTACTAACATACTAACATACTAACATACTATTCACACTAACATACTAACATACTATTCATACTAACGTACTAACATACTAACGTACTATTCATACTAAGTATGACGTTGAATTATACTATAGTATGTAGTGCGTTCACACTGCAGTATGTGGATTTTGTGTACGTGAGAAATGTCCAGATATAAATGCTACTACCACAGAAAGTGAAAGTCAATAGTTCGTTCCATTGCAACGTCAGCGCACAGCAGCAGAGCTACGCTTCCGCCATTTTGGACTGAAAGCAACTACCGGACACCAGTAAAACGTCGCTCAAAAAGTGCCGTACAAAAGTAAAACTACATTATTTCTATTCTACTGAAATGTCCTGTGTTGAACAATAGTTTTAGAGTTTCGTCTCTTTGCTTTTATATTACCAAGAGTTTGAGACGTGAGCTTACTACACATAGTCAACTATCCCACAATGCATTGCGTCTGGTTACCTTGAGACCGGCCGTCAGTTTTGTGTCTTTATTAGGTTTTAATATGTTTTCAGGTGAGATAGTAACTGTTTACATTCCTCAATATGTGGTCAGTTTATCCAAATAACGCCTGTTTGGATATTTGCTGCGACGTTTTCGTTCAGTGTGAACAGTCTGCTGATGAAATCATACTTAATCAGACTTATTTTAAACTGTAAAAATAGAATTAAAAATAGAAAAACAAAAACAAAACCGAGTAGCAGTGTGTCCCCGCCACACACAGAGTCCCGTGTCAAACAGGAAACATGCAGATGAATCCACAGCTGTTAGTCTCCAACAAAAAACACTAAAACAAATATAAACAAACAGCACAAATATCAGATTTCCCACAGAGAGGACGGTTGCCTAAACGCAGCGTCCAGCGGCTCCTCGAGTGGCATTTACTCTGAAAACAGCTCAAACACAAGACAAACACTGAATCCATCACATGACAACACCCGCTGCTCTCAGGCTGCTTTTACTCAAATACAACAGGATGCTGGTCTCTCACCCTCTCTGTCTACAGTCAGCTATATATATGTACATATATATGCTCAAATCACAACATGGGTAAAGGGGAGACTCGTGGGTACCGATAGATCCCATTTTCATTCACATATCTGGAGGTCAGAGGTCAAAATTTAGCGTAAGTTTGGAGCGTTATTTAACCTCCTTCATGACAAGCTAGTATGACATGGTTGGTACCGATGGATTCATCAGGTTTTGAACCCCAAATAAACAGATTGTGTTGTGATTTAATATCAATAAACAGATCAAAAAGATGCCGAAATAACTACATAATGATGCTGATTAGTAAAAAGTCTGAATTCATGTTTTGTCAGGTCTGTTACCAAGACGACAAGCAGACAACTTCTAAAATGCTTGTTTTCTGAATGGAGTCTGGATGGGTCAGTGCCGGGCTACGCAGCTGCTCCATCAACACTCAACATGACGTCATCTAGAGGCGTTGTTGTTTCTACACACAGTTTGGTCCGCTCTCTGTACAGATGTGATGGACTATCGTAGCTCTGGGTGACCACAGACACATACAAGATTTACTTATCCTCCATTTATCGTTCATCAACGTCAGGACGTCGGTGACGACAGGAGGAGGATCTGAACGCTGAGAGGCTTTCACCACACAGCGTTACGTGAATTTCTAACTCAAGTTGAAATGTTTGAACTCTAACGAATACGCCCGGCGCAAATTCACGTCTATTCGCCTCTTTGCAGGAACATTGTATGTAGTCGCACCGCGCAAAAAGTTTGCTTTGCTCATGGTGTGAACGCACCAAATGAATTTGATTCAATTCAAACTTTTAAACAGAGTTGCTTCAGTTGGCTTTCAGACTTGAATCAGTCCACCATCAACACCTCCCTTCTCTCTCTCTCTCTCTCTCTGTTAGATTTAATTTCATCTCCACACTCGTCTCTTTCTTCCTTTGTGTCTCCTCGTCCTTCTGTCTTTATTTCCTCTCCTTTAATTTCTCTCTGTCTCTCTCTTCCTCCCTCTGTTCGTGTTTGGCCAGACGACAGCGGCGTCCCCAGATAAAAGACAAGAAAGGGAGGTAGAAGAAAAAGATGAGGAAGAAGAAGAAGAAACAGAGAGGGGCGAGAGGATAACAGAGAGGAGTGTGTTTGGTGTAATTGAATCCAGGCGGCGACGGTGACGGCGGCGGAGAGAGAGAGAGAGAGAGAGAGAGAGAGAGGACAGATGGATGGACTGAACAGATTAGCATCCGTAATCAGAGGAAGGCGTGAGGAGGAATAGACGCGGCGGCCGTGTTCATCGAGCTGCTAACTGGTTTTAACAAACACGTCTGTGAAGAGAGCTGCTCCGGCTTCTGATGAACACAGACGACGACTTATTGTCTCTGATCTGATGAAACAGACGTGTGTCGCTCTACATGCTAACACGCTAACAGAAGAACGTCTACTGACAGATCTGATCTGATTCTAACATCACAACATCTGCTGGAGGTCAACAGGCAAACCTCAGTCACAAGTTTGCTCATTTTAGACGGTATTTTTTTCAAACGTTCTTAGAAAAACCCGTTATATTCCTCAAAGAATGGGGTTGAAAAGTCATTTTGGTATTACCAAAACTGTCGTGCAGAGCCGACAGTAAATGTTCTGGGTTTTACTACTACACTCAGAAGTGATTCAGTGTGTGGAGTTACGAGGTTTTCACGTGACGGCGGTGATGAGTGACCAGTCAGATCGCTGCGAGGCAGACTGAGGCGCAGTGTGTGTGTGTGTGTGTGTGTGTGTGTGTGTGTGTGTGTGTGTGACCCCGGCCAGCCTCTGCAGAGCGGTGACCTTTGACCTCCTCCTGCTGCGCTGTCTGCCGCCAGCAGTTCAGCCCCGAGGACATTCACTCTCTCTCTCTCTCTCTCTGTTTCTCTCTTTTCTTTGTTTTCCTTCCCTCCATGCTGCTGCTGTTGTTCATCCTTCCTTCACTTCTCTCTCTCTGTCTCTCCATCGTCTCCACTTGAAACATCACTCTCTTTCTTTCTTTCTCTCTTTCTTGTTGTCATCTTCTGTTCTTTGTTTTTCCTCCTTCCCTTCCTTTCTTTACTTCATTTCTTCATCATCTCTCGCTCTCTATCTTCCTTTCGTCCCTCCTTCCTTCACTTCCTTTCCTCGTCGTCTTTACTTGAAACCTCAGTCTTTCCTCCCTCACTTCCTTTCTCTTTTCCTTTATTAACTCTTCTTTTTCCTTCCTTCCTCAAACCACAGTTTGTTCTTTCTTTCCTCTCTATTTCTGCCTCTTCCCCTCCACCAGTTAACTTACAATCTGCTTCTTTTTTTCTTTCTCTCTTTCAGCAGCCTGGTTGCATGAAGAGGCGTATGAATGACGGGGCATTTAGCGTGCAATAAGAACGCCGTTCTAGCTTCTGGCGTGTCGTGTGCACGTCATGTAGTCTGTACTGACTGCAACGTAAAATCAAGCTCAGAGCTCGTGATGTAGAATAAAAAGAGAGAGACTTTTTTTACTGACATTTGTGACGTGTTTTCCGTACTTTTATTACGTTGTTTACGTACATATTGTACTTAGCGTTCGACTTATTTAAAGACCAACCATGATGTTTTTCCTAAATCTAACTAAGTTGTTTTGATGCCTCAACACATCTGCGGACGTTACCATAGCTTTGTTGCGTGGCGTACAGATGACACTTGAAAAGGCTAAAATACGTTGTATCATGTCGTGGTATTTATACGTCTTTCTGTGAGATCTGATTCTTTATTCATTCAGTCTCTCTCCTCTTCTGTCTTCAATCTCCTTTTCTTAAATTCACCACTGATGGAGAAGAAGCACTAAGTAAATAAGTAAAACATACTTAAAATGCAAAAAGTAAAAGTACGCATTATGCAGAATAATATATATGATATTATAGGATTATTGATGCATTAAAGTGTTCATCACTTTAATGTTGCAGCTGGTAAAGGTGGAGATACTTTTAATGACTTTATACAATGCTGGTAGTTTAATGTATAATAATACATCATTTATTTGCTGATTACATTTTTTATTAATAATCAGAGTCTGCAAAGTTACTTTAGTCGTCAAATAAATGTATAAAAAGGTACAATATTTACCTCTAAGATGTAGTGGAGTAGAAGTACAATGTACAAGTACCTCAAAATTATACTTAAATACGGGACTTGATTAAATGTACTTAGTTTGCTCTCCTTCTTCTCTTTTAACATCCCATAACCGCCTCTTTTAAACACGTCTTCCTGTCTTCCTTCCCTCTTCTCTGAACACACACTTGTCACACACCTCTTCATCATGTTTAACACGCCGTCCTCTTTAAACTTAGTTTGACTGAGCACACACGCACACACACACACACACACACACACACACACTAACACACACACTGTCCACAAATTAAAAGTTGAGTCTTGGACCTTGAGAAGTTCCCGTGTTATCGCCGCTGTGACAGACAGATAGTAAAAAGAGGAGCGCTCTAACTCGCCGTCCGGCGCCGCCCTGTCCTCTGCCGGCGTTATCTGAGCAGCTCCGTACTTCCATTGTAAACACCCCCCCCGTCCTCGTCAAGGAGCCTAATTAGAAAACTCTAATAATAATAGCCCCTGATTGGCTATTGTGTACTCTAAAGATTCCATTTAGAGCGGTGGCGGTGGCGAGCGGCGAGCGGGCGGGCAGGCGGCGGTCTAATAAAACTTAACCAAACGGATAATTTTGTTTTAGTAATAATCCTCCGCCTCTGAAAAAGTTCTTTGTTTGCCTCGAGTGGTTTTATTGCTTTTCTTTAAAACACACTCATGACACTGATTTAATTAATTTGAGCACTTTTACTGAGTCCATTGTGAATAATTCTCCCCGTGAGTTTAGAGTTTAGAGGATCTGCTGCTGGGAGGGAATCATTCAGCTGCTCCGCTCCGACAAAAACACACAAACCGCCGCTTTGTTGCTGCAGAAACCTGAGACTGAGAGAGGAAATACTGACGCTAGACACCGACCGGAGGGTTTACGTCATGTTACCGCTCCTCACTACGACAACACAGATCACTGTTAACATCTGTACCAGGGCTGGGACGACACACATATCTCCCGAGTCGATACTATCATTATACTTTGGTGCCGAAGTATTGTGATTCGGTATTGCTAGGGCTGTTAATCATGTACCTGTTTTGGTTTTGTTTGCAACAGACATTTTCACACACCCACACATGCCTGCATTACTGATTACTGACTTTCCACATTTGTTTAGTTATTTATTGTTAGTTTGTTAAATAAATGCCTTTTACTTTTTTAAAACTCGTCTGGTCTCCCATTTTTGTTGCACCCTTTGAGCCGGGTTGTAACAAATGGGGGGCTCGTCCGGGATTAGAACATCCATGAGGTGAAGTAAATGTAAGTTTTTGTGTGTATTTTGCAGCCTTTGAGTGTAGAGTTTAAATCAGTTGTGGTTATTGCTGCCTGTTTAGTTGTGCTTTTGACTGGGTAACTGTTTGACCAGCTTGTAATTTTGGTTTAGAGCACCCTGACTAGGTAGTCACCGGGCAGGTTAAAAGAGCCTGCCACTTTGTTATTTACCTACAGACAAACTACAGACTGGAGGGAATATATTAAAAATTAAAAACAATATGAGACTCGTGAGATGAAGGTGGATCAAAGGAGGAGGTGAAAGAAGGCAGGAGGATGTACTACAGGAGATTAGTGTGAGAGTGAGTGTGTGCATCCCGCCATGTTTGACCTTTGCCTTCTGTCCTGGAGTCCAAGTGACATTTCAAATGCAAATACAAACACGCTTCACCACCGAACACACACACACACACACACATGCGCATACACACACACACACACACACACACACACACACGCACACGCACACCCTCAGTGAGTTTGTCCTTGGGCAGCAGCCGCCACCGCCGCCGCCGGTCGCTCTAAATGACATTAAACGTAGGTGACTGTAAACTTTGGTTGATTATGATAAATGTGAGCGATTATGACGAATTATTCCCCTCCATTGTGCTAATAGCGTAATTAGCAACAATAATCAAAGACTTATGATGTTGAAATAAGGCGACGCCGCGGACAATTAGACCGCAAGGAGCTAATAATGGAGAACTTATGGTGTTTTTTCCTGGAGGGCAGAATTACTGTTACTTCCACAAGGACTCTGAAATTGGGGTGTTTTTCTAACTAATTCTTTTCCTCTGATGAGAGAAAATTTAAATAAATACTCAATTAGCTGCGAGCTTTTCTGTTGGGCGGCGTGGATGTGAATGAAATGAAGTGTCGGCAGCAGGCGGGTTGTGCTGCAGGTATGTTTGGTCAGACTGAACTGAAGTTTAACTTGAGGAAAGTAAACTGTAAATGTGATCTTATACTAGCTGGTATTGGAGTGTTTAGAGTGTTGAAGCCTGAAGGTAAAACACATCGTTAGAGCAGCGACGAACAAAGTCTGAGTTTAGATGATACGGGGACACAAAAGGACATGAAGGATAAAACCTCATATTATCTCCCGTCACTTCTCTGTCAGAGGTGTCATCATCGTGTGGTCATGCCGTTTTGAGGAAGGAGAGGGTTTTTTGAAATCTCGCCCGCTTGCTGTGTTCAAAAGTCACTTTGACATCAGAGATTTTAGACTCAAAAAAAGGACAAAATTATCTCTGTGATGCGTTCAAGGAGCCTCTGTCATTCAAGGACTTATGGGGAAAAGCACCAAACTGATGGTGATGATATATAACCCAAAGAGTCTCACCTCAGTCCTTTAACGTCTAAAACATGGACACAGATTTCTTTGGTTCTAGAAAGAAGCATCTACTACATCGATGTATCGATTTATATTCCTACGATCCAACTACATCGATAGGAACTCGGCAAGTTGTCCTTCAAGGGAGATGTATATCGATATAAAATCGATTGTATGGATACTAAGGATTTGCACCTTGTATTTAAGGAGGACAAACATTGTATGAAAGTGTTTTTTTAGCACTTTTATTAGTAAAGAAATGTTAAATGTTACTCCGGTTCACTCTCCAGACATGTGCCAGCTCTGCCCTCTGCAGTGCGAACGCGCATCCGTGGCGTGCATGCAGATGAACGGCGCATCAGACTCCTCGCTCTCTCACCCGGTAGAGGAGCGGGTCAGCAGAGTTTCAGGCGCTATCAATGTTCAATTTTCCCTGCCTGCCAAAGTGGCGGGTGGCCTGATGATTTTATCTGCCACTGCCAACAATTTACTATTTAATAATAGTAATAATGATTTATTTAAATGCGGGTGGCGGGTGCTAATTTCAGACCCTGAACGTCTAAAATATGAACACAGTTACTCTTTTGGTTCTAGCAAGAAGCAACAGAAAACAAGGATTTAACTACCCACTTGGTTGTGTGCAGATATAATCTAATTGTACTTTGTTTGTTCTCAAAATATCTTAATCAAACATAATGATGTCAAAGTTTCAGTTAATGACTAAAACCTTGGAGAACCTCGAGTATGTCGGTTTTAAATGTACTGAAATACATCCAAAGAATATCAACGTTTAGCAGCTGTGTTGCAACAAAATCAGTTTTCAAAAACCTAAAGTACCTGTAGCTGTTTTCAGGTCAGGACTTCTCTTAGTCAGAGCATCTGTATCAGCTCAAAAGTAAAATTATGGTCACGCTCACAATTACAAGTCACCTCCAGCGAGGAGGTCAGAGGTCAAAGTCAACAGCCAGCAGACATCAGATAGAATATCAATGACCCTGAGCTGATGATCTGTAATGAAGACGCCGGAGTGAGAGTTCTTCCTCCTCTTCACCGAGACTCTGAATTACACTCACGAGTAATAATTTTCACCCACTCACCCTTCAGCAGCGCCAGAGACGCCGCCGTCCCTCTCAGCCTCAGTTTGACTGATATTAGTCAAATTGCGTCATGTGCTTTTAAAGATGACTCTCTTTAAGTGCAAGAGGGTGTGTTGAAAGCGGCGCCGAGCTTCAAAGGGAGATCTCTCTCCGCCAAGGTCATCTCATATTTTAACTCCAATTTCAATACTTTATGAGCGTGACTGTAATTAAAAGGATGGGGTCAGCTGTCTGATATATTATGACAGAGCAGCCGGCGAGGTAAGCCCACTTATTAACTTTAGAAGTAATTCAGACTGATGAACTTTATGTGGAGATGAAGCAACTTTGTGCTCGTTTGAAGCTGCATGGCGTCCCGTGATGGGCGGGGTTTATATCTGCATACAGGACAACTGACGGAGGTTTTCACATCAGGGACCTGAGCCCAAATCCAAGTACACTTGAACCTCTAAGTCCAATTGGTTCGATTAGTGTGAACACTGTGTACCATACTCCGTATCTGAAGACGCTTTTTATATAGAGGTCTAGACCATACTCGGTGCGACAGTGGCAAGAAAAAACTCCCCTTTAACGGGTAGAAACCTCGGGCAGCACTGGGCTCTGGGTGGGCGGCCATCTGCCTCGACCGGTTGGTCATACCATACTCGGGCACGGTTCGTCGATCCGTCCACTTGAAAAGGAGGTCTCATGTGTACTCGGGTACGGTTCGCATCAGGTGTGAAAACCAACAGTACCAAAACACGAAAGTGGACCGCTATTTAGCGCGAGTAACGTTAGCAGTCAGCGAGTAGTTTTGAAAAGGCAGGCTGTTTTCAACGCCACCGTTCTCCTCTGAAATCTGCATATGGGCGTACGACCAGTTCTCACTCCCAACTCGTCAAATACCACCGTTTGGTCAGCGCCCCACGGCATCGGAGACCGACGCACGGAGGCAGCCTTTACCAACAGTATGTGACGAACCGGGCTTTCAACTAACTCCAGTGTAAACCCCAACTGCGGCGTTATTCTACGGTATCGTCAGTCACGTGAGTTGCTAGTCAGTGACGTTAACATCAACCACGACCGTTTCCTAACCCTAACAAAGTGGTTGTGTTGCCTAAACCTAACTTCCTGTGGAGGTTTATTTTGAAAGGACACTATGTATGCAATGTAACGAGCGTATATTGACACGCTGTCCCTGGTCCGTCCAAAAGTAACGCTGGTGGGGTTACTGACCAAGCGGCGGTATTTGTCGAGTTGGAAGTAAGAATGTGTTGGCGCACACCGATCTCATCCTTCGAATTGCACGGCCATAGGGGGTAAAGCAGGAAGGCAGGCGAGACGTTCGTAGAAGGCATGATGCAAACGTTGACTCGTAGGGCTTGGGGGTTCTTGTGATTGGGTTGCGCTTTTCTACGCTGTAGCGGCAACTTAAATAAATGTCACGTAGATGATGACGGAAGTGTACTCAGGTATGAAACATCTTTACTACTGTGAAAGATGAGCAGTGATTGTCCAGTGACAGATGCAGCAGCATTGGGTTTCTCCACTGCATGCACCCTGCATGAGGAACTAGTAAAAGTGTCAAAAGAGATTGGAAGGTGGTGTCCTTTTTAATCTAAAACCAAACATTTAAGAGTAAAAACTGTCATCACTGAACGTAAACTCTGTCTCTGCAGAACCGTCAAACATGTTGGTGAACAGGCTGTTTTTACCCTCTGCATACTTTCTTGCTTTAAATTAACACTTGGCTTTTCAAGACCGATACAGTCCAACCCAGTAAATAACTAAAGCCGGGTTTCCACCAAAAGGAACTAAATGGTTCCTTCAGCCCACTGTCGTCTGCGTTTCCACCGCGGTCTAAAGACCTGTAAAGATCAGGCAGATTAGTCTGCTGACGTATGACAACATGACATGGGACAAGGGCTGCTTTTTGGGGGGTAAAAAAGTCCCGTAAAATGATCCCAGAACTTAATTTCGATGCAGGTCCTTACAATCGAAACGCAATGAGTTCCTCATAAGGTTCTTAGTTCCGGGGGGAAAGTTCCTGCTGTGGAAACGGGGCTTATATGTCCTCCAGATGGAGTTACCAGGTAGAGAAACACAACCAAACATCCCCCACTTTAAACCAGTATTAGCATATGGGAGGATGAAGTGGTGCCCGGAGTGTGAAACTTCACACAGAAACAAAGTCAGCAGCGATCGATCGAAGAGGAAGAGGCAGGTGATGAAGCTGGTGAGGGAGGACGGAAAGAAACAAAGACGCCTCAAGGAGGAAGAGAAGGAGGGAACAAAAACAAAAAACGATATAAACAAATGGAAAAGCTCAGCCGGACACGTTAGCAGGCGTGGCGTTGGCCAAAGTATCGACTGGAATGAAAACTAATGACGAAGGCCGCCTGTGGAAATGCATTACTCATCGTCTGGAGGGGAGGACGCTGTGAATTTAATATTAAAGGAAAACATATAAACTAAAACAGAAGCCCGTCTTTATAGAAACACTATTTCACCAGTTCTCCCTTCAGTAGTTCACTGGTGAAATCATTGAGGGAACGTAACCCTAAATCTAATGCATAAGCAGGAGTAACGCAACATGTACACATATTTATACTCATTGTTCAAATGGGATAAGATATATGACGAGTTTATTGCATATTTTACAACATCAGTGAACTTAAATACTTTTCATGTGTTGATGTGTTGTTTTAACAAAATGTTGGATGCTAAGTGACGCTGGTGGTTTGACATTTTTGTCCCCAACATTCACCTCAACAAATGGAAAAAATTAGAGAAAAAACTGGCTACGATTTGAGGAACTTATGACCAAACCCGGGCGTATAAATACCACAACATTACACGGACATTTTGCGTGTCATTTGTACGCACGCAAACATCCGCAGTTAGGTTCAGGCAAGAAAATCACTTAGTTAAGGTAAGGGGAAAACGTCATGGTTGGACTGTAAACTAAGTAAAACATGTACAGAAACAACTATGGAAAACACGCCACAAACGTCAATAAAAAATACGCGACAATCGTCACTAATGTAAACACGCGGAAATCAAGAAAGACGTACTTATTGCACGCTAAACTCCTTGCGCATTATCGTGGCATTTATATGCCTTTTCGTGCAAACGGGCTGTGAGACCACTCATAGACAACACATAATCAAACTTCTCTAGAAACTGACTTTAACCAGAAATTGGTGACCACTCAATCCTCTTTATCAGCTAAACAAGAGCTGTCAACTAACTCTGATTCTACAGTTTTTCCTGATTCAGAAATCATCTCAACTTTTGTCAACAAATTTTCAGAGAACTTCCTGGATCTCCAGGGGACGATGGAGACAGAGACAGAACTGAAGGACTGAAGGTATTAAACTTGGTGATAAGAGCATTGGCAAAACTGTGTGGCTGTGAAGAGAAATGGAAATGCTACAGCTCGAGGAGAAGCGTAACTCTGTGTTCAGACAGACGATGTTAAAAAATGCAACTCCTTGATGTATTCAAATGAACCCAGTCACCAGGAAAACATGTTGGCATCGTTTTTGCAAACACTGAATGTCGACGTTTTTGCATTTAGTCAGAGCAAGCGATGTACAGTAGTATATCAAGCGATCGTAATTAAAATTACGTGGTATAAACAAACAGGACTTTCACAGAGGAGACGCTGAAACCTAAAGTAAACACTGACTTTACGCTTCTTGTAAGAAGGTCGTTGTTTATTTACGGTAGTGACGTTGTTACGTTATTATTTTAACCCAAACCACAACGTTTTTTCTAACCTTAATTAACCACATTGTTTTGTTGCCTAAACCTAACCAACGTTTCACAACTTTAACCACGTGGTGTTTCTGCAAGCGTTATACGAGGCTGATATGAAATGTTTTTATGAAACGTATTTTGGGCTCATTGGACGTATTCCGTGGTTTGCAGAAAACTCACAACGGCAACATTTGTTCTGGCAAATGATCGCCCAGTAAAAAAGTTTAGCCTGGCTCAACTGTTGCTGATAACATGAATGCAGCGTCATCCGACAAGGCGCCGTGTTGGCCAATCAAGTACATGCAAGCACTACGAGCACCAGAACTCTACTGTTGACCTTGCCATTGTCGCAACTAAAGATCAAATTGTGTCCTGTCTGTGCGTCCGGTAAGAGAACAGAGAACACGGCCCTGTGGAGTCGACCAAAGAAAAAAAACAAGGTACCGATTCAATCCAGAGAGTTTGATGTCCGTCCACTCAGACAGAAAGACATCTCACATCGTCTCTGGGAGAAATGAACCGACCGATTACCCCGGACACCTGATATAAGCCCCACCTCCTCCTGGGAGACACTCATACAGATTCATACCACCCCTCCTCCTCCTCCCTCCTTTTATTCCTCCTCTCTTTCTCCAGACAAATTAACATTAAAGAACACATACATGAATCCTAATCCTCCCTCTTCCTCTCTCTCCGGTCACATTATCATTGGGGATCACTCCTTCACATCCATACATGTCCGTCTGAAACCTCTCCCTCCCTCCCTCCCTCCCTCCCGTCTCTCTCTCTCTCTTCTTCTTCTTCTTTGGTCAAATTAACATTGCTAAGCACTCGTGCACATTCAAACACGTCCCTACATCCCCTGCCTCGCTTTCTTTCTTTCCATCTCTCTCTCTAGACAAATTAACATGGTAGAACAAACACCTTTGTCCTCTTCCTCCCCTCCTTCCTCCTCCTTTCTTTTTTCTCTCTCTGGTCAAATTAACTTTGGGAATCACTGAGACATTCATACGAACCCCTCTTCTATTTCTTCAATGTCTTCATATCTCTCTATCTTTAGGGCACATTAGCATTGGGAAACACCCGTTATGTTTTAGATGTCTTATCTTTCTCTCCAGACATATTGACATTGACGTCCACACACATGCGTCCTCGTCTCCGGTTTGGTGCATCGGGAGGCTCCGTTAGAGGTTTGCAGAAAGTCAAAGACAAAAAAAAAAAGAACAAAAAACCTCAAATGTGGAACTCCAATTAATTTAAAGCCGCCCCTCACCCATCACCAGCACCAATCAGCCAAGAATAAATCCGCGGCAGATCTAATTACCGCGCCCGTCTCCGAAGACCCCGGCCGCCGCGAAGCCAATCTTCCCCTCCTTGTTTGAACAGGCTGATGAACTAAGGGACTCGATGGATATCAAGTCATTTTGTTTAATTTATAAATGGATTTTCCCCCTAATACTTAAATTATCATCAGCATGAGAGAGAGAGAGAGAGAGAGAGAGAGAGAGAGAGAGAGAGAGAGAGAGAGAGAAGCACAATGAAAAGGTAAAAAGTCTTGAACATGTGGTACCGGAGAGGACGGAGGGATAAAAGGATGGAGGGATAGCAGACGGCAATGCAAAGAATCCCAATGAGGGATGTGTCCTTTACCAGTTTACAATGTGGCGCACTAATTATATTCAAACTTGCAGCACAGGATGCTGGGATATCAGGGAACAAGTGAAGAGAGAGGGCATCGAGGTTAGAGAGTGGAAATATCAAACTCAATGCAACGTACCCTCCATCCAAAGATGGAATAACTACTGACTAACTACTTTCGGTCTTTATGCTAAGCTAAGCTAAGCTAAGATCCAGCTTCATATTTAACGGACATGGCATGAGTGATATCGATCTTCTCGTCTAACTCTCGGCAAGAAAGCTAATAAGTTTACATCCCGCATACGAGGCGGTGCGCCGCGACCGGCTCTAGGTCGGCTTGGAAAGGCTCGGGGCGAAGGTGGCTCGCTGCCGCAGATTTAAATAGCATGTCATTTTTGCGTGTCATGATAACGCATTTTAAGTTTTTTGCGTGGCATTTTCACCACTTAGTTAGGTTTAGGAAAAATAATAATAATTCAGTCCAAACAAGCAGCTAGAAGTGCCCTAACACTCATCCTCATCTCCTTCCCGACCTGTCATCCCTCCTTTACTTTCGCAACCTTTTATTTCATCCCTTCTTCTTCCACATTTCAAGCTTTCCTGAGACCATGTTCTCCTCGGCCTTCTTTCTCTTTCTGTTGTCTTCTTGGATTTTGAAAGTTAAAAGAAACAATAAATGAACCTTGTAGGCCTCATATTTGGCCCTGTGAAAAAAACAGACACATTTCCTGCAACCTTCCCTCCCTCCTTCCCTCCCTCCTTCCCTCGTTTCCTACCTGGTTCCGGCGTCTCCGAGTGCGACGACGACGACGCCGAGGACGCCCCGTCTTCGTTGACGGCTCCCTGGGACAGAGACAACCCTCGGCCCGGAGGAAGCTTCATGCCGAGCTGCTCCGCCGTCTCCACGTGATCTCCGGGGTGGATGTAGTCGAAGACGCTGCTGCCGGTCAGCTCCACCTGCACAGACAAACAAACAAAGAGAGGACAGATGTTACTCCTCCTCTAACTGCTTCTTCACTCCTTCGTTTGTTCCTCCTCCTTCTCCTCCTACTGGATTATGTTCACTAGCCACATTCATTCACACAAGTCCAGAGAGTTTAGTAGCGTAAATGGTCGAGTTATACTTGAAACATGGTTCAACAACGTCTGAAGGTTAAAGGGTTTACAGCTTTTCTGAACGGCTTCACTCAAAAGTTAAAATCCCGACGCCAGTTGTTGG
>NC_051284.1:31063963-31088963 GCF_015220745.1 Sebastes umbrosus | reverse complement strand
CGTATGTTTTGAACTTGATTTAGAAATAGTGACTCCGTTTACAGCTATAAAATATTCACTTCTATGAGTCAATTTACTTTGGTTAAACTATGACACAAACTACACATTAAATATTTATGTTGATTTGGAGAACAAAGTGGATAAATGCAAAAAATGACCCAGTAATCTCTGGAGTGCTGCAGAGATGACGTACTTTTGTAGGCCAACCAGGAAGTGAGCATCTCCCTGGTTCCCTCCACTAAAAGCCAATGGGATCGTTCCATTGGGTTTTGGATTATTGCAGAAAATAATCTCAGTGGCAAACAAACGTTTATGATACTTACAGGTTTTGTTCAGCAAGATAATCTCCACTAATGAACTCCACTTTTAGGATTTATGAAGCGTGAATGCAATCACCAGACGTAAAAAGCTAACGTTAGGCTATAAACGAACTACACCACGGTCACATGAGCGCGAGTATAAACAATGAGAAAAACCCATTGACTTCCAAACGACGGAAAAGGAAGTGCTAAAATGCTAACTCATTTCTGGGTTTTGGGACTCATTCCTGCACCACTCCCATTACTTTCAGTCTGTGTTTGAAGTGTTTGAAGCCCAACTTGTGCTTGGAGACTACTATTAATGTATACGTAATAAATGGGGGCTCGTCCGGGATGTGTAGGATTCAGTGTTTTTGGAGCTTTATCCACACTAGGGGCTTTTTTTTAAATCGTTCTCTCGTAAGTCCTCCGATTTTGAGAAAAGTGCAAAACTACATCGCCGAAGTGCTCCTTTTGAACTATTTTCTAATTTAATTAGGGCTGTCAAAGTTAACGCGATAATAACGCGTTAACGCAAATGTGTTTTAACGCCACTAATTTCTTTAATGCAATCGATGTATCGGAGGTTGTAGCGGCTCAGTTTTAAAGCTAGTGAAGTGAAGATATTGGTATCATATGAAACTAGAAAACCTAAAGAATCTGTCCACTCCCATGTTGATAAGAGTATTAAATACTTCTCCCTTTAGTTTTTTTAAGTAGTTGAGCTTAGAGACGAACACAATAAGTACACTTCAGCATTCAAAATTGAAATAAAATTAAGAAAAAATTATAAGAAATAATAATAATAAGAAAAATAATAATAAAAAGAAAGAATAGAATAAAAAAAAGTAAAAAAAAAAATAATAGTATTAATACAAAGAAAAAGAAAGTAATAATTTTAATAGTAAATGAAATAAACAAATAAGTTAAAAGAAAAATAAACTTCTCCCTTTAAGGTACATCTTGAACAGATAAAAAAAATGTGTGTGAATCGCGATTAACTATTTTAAATCGATTGACAGCCCTAGTTTTCATCTTTAACAATGCGTCATACAGTAAGGCTATATCATGCAAGTTAAACATATTTGTTTGTTTGTCCCTCTGAAGAATATAATAAGACTTCTGGTTTTTCCTTCATTGATAAATGAGTACCAATTAAAGCATTAACGCCGCGTTGATATCTGCAGCTGAACAGCCGTAGTGACACGTCGATGACCTCCATATAGAAAACTCAACGCTCCCGTCAGGTTCACTTTGAGTTTTTGACATTGTTTGTCTGTTTAGAGTCTTCAGATAAAACTTATTAAAACACAACAGAGCGCCGGCCGGCTTTATCGCTTCGCTCGCCCTCCGAGACAAGGACATCAAGTGACAAAAGACAACGAGAGTGACGGTGATAACCATGTCCAAACCAGAGAGAGAGTGAGCTCTGTGAATGGGACTAAATGTCAACCCAGTGAGTGTGTGTGTTTATATCTGTCCTTCCTCTCTTATCTGTCTCTTCTCCATATTTTAGGACGTGAGGCTGCTGTCAGCTGTAATTACTGCACATCACTGCTACTGCTCAGCTGGGTGTAACCGCTACTTAAAACACAACAGACGACAGCCCGGCGCAAGAGAAGGAGAAGAACCACCAAAATCAAATCAAAGAGTCACTCTCTGTTTCTTTGTCTTCTCTTTCCCCTCTCTTTAACTTAACTCACAATAACATTATATTCAGCCAGGCAGCATCTGAACCACGTTCAAACAGTTAAACAGTGTATGTAGACTATATGTGTATGCAAAGCATATGCAACCTTAAAAATCTAGTACACTATATCAGGGGTTCTCAAACTCTTTGGAGCCAGGGACCCTTAAAAGAGAGAACATTCTCCAAGGAGCCTCCCATAATCATAACACTGATTAAACATACTTACTACCATTTGTACTCTTAGATGCCATGGGAACTATTTGAATTCTAAAACAGACCTCTTTGATAGTGATAAACAGAAACACATTTAAAGGGACTGTTTGTAACTTCTTACACGTATAAATCATTGCTGGTCGGTGTCTCATGCGCGCTCGCGTGTGTCTACGCTGTTCAGACTCAGACTCCAACACAAACTACAGTGAAGCACCAAAACCTCTTGGTTGTATCTAGTGAAGCCCGTCTGTTAAACAGTGTTGGCCGCGGTCGGAGGACGCGGGGGAGACCGTAGCTTTGGTCTCCAGGACCGGAGTCTCTGCTGTACTCTGCTCCTCTGCTCCTCTGCCTGCCTTCACTCACACACCACACTCCTTCTCTCTCTCTCTCTCCACCTCTCACGTGCATGCTGCTCACTCCACACTGCAGAAGAGTTATTAGTTCTGAGAATATCTAGTGAATGTTCAGTGGACGTTTGTGCAGAAATAACTGCTGCAGCTCCTCCAGACCAACAGAGGTTTCCCGTGTCTTGTGAAGTGACGGGGCTCCGCAGCGAGAAACGTTATCGTCTCCAACCAAAACTCCGGTGTCTCCCCCGTTCCCTCCGGCCGCGGTCGGGAGGCTGAGGCGGGAAAAGCCAGCACTAGGATCAGCAGTGATTCATGGAGAGACCTTCGTCTGGTCAGCTAACATTACTGCCAAGCAGCTGAAATATAGAGTGATATTGTGCTTTTAGCTGACGTGTGTCTCCTCACTGTGTTGAGCGATGTCAAAGTTTGCATCATCCATAATAAGACAGGAAGTTCAGTCTGTTGCTAATTCAAACAGTTTTGTTCAGTTAGTACAAAATGAAATGAATATAAACCACCGATCTGGTTATCACATCATGATAGTTTTGAAGGTTTCACTCTCTCTGTGAGATTATCTTTATGTTCTTTGGTTTGAACCGGTTACTGAGTCGATCACCGTCCCTGCTGATTCACTACATCATGTTCAGATTGACTGATGAAGATCATTCATGTTCATGTTAATCTCTAGAGGTCAGCAGGGAGGGTCAGAGGTCGAGGTCGGACGACGCACATCGACACAATAAATAAACCTCCTGCTCAGAATATGTGAGATATAAAAACCAGAAATCTCTTTTTGTTTTATTGTGACGGGGACGATTAAGTCCTGCAAAACAAAAACAGCAAATAAAAGACATGAAAAGTGAAGCGTTGAATTCCTCATTAATCAGTTTCTCACTCTCCGGATCGCACTTTAATTAATACGGAAACATTTTAACACACACACACACACACACACACACACACACACACACACACACACACCTCAAAACAGTAAAAAACCTCTGTGTGACTTTGCAAAGTACTAATCAAATAAATTGATGTTGGCTCGCAGGGTTCAGAATTAATTACAGCATTAAACATTAGCTAAGTGGGGTAATATTCCAAGTTTGATAGTGCATAATTACTCCGCTGTTAATGATTCACGGGGCGCCGGCCTCCGTTGGAGCCGAGGAGAAACGACGGACACCAGCAGAGAAAAAAACCTTCAACGCCGCTTTAAAAGACAGAAATGTTTTACTTGATTCCTGAAATCTTCACGTTCTTCAGTCGAGGGTTTATTTATTGAAAACGGTAAATAAGCTGCAACACTCTCTAATATTTTAATATAATACAAAATATCTGGACCTTAAGATTTTGTAAAACTACTATTTACAAGGTGAAGCCTGGACTTTCATGCTGTCGCTGGATTTTAATCTAAACGTTAAACTGTTTTCTCCAAAACACCCGAAGGTCTGAAGTTGAACAAATCAATTTAAGATAAAATAAACTTTATTGATCGCATGAAAGAAAAATTAAAGTGTCACACGAAATGAAGAATGAGCACAAAGTTCATTGTAGATAAAGAACCTTAATACACTATGAACATCTACTATATATACAATTATAGTATAAGGAAACAAAACTAAGGTATTAAATACTATAAACATACAAATACGCATACTTTATAAGTGTGGGGAAAAAAATGGATTGTTTCGCGATTTTTTGTTTACGATTTTTAAATAGATGTTTTAATGCCAGAATCTATATATTTGCTTCATTTGAGTCTATGAGGAGGTAGAAGGAAGTTTTTATTGTGGTAGTCTGAGTACCGTGACGTAATCTCCGTTCCGTAGCCGTCAACCAAAACAAACCTCAGCGAGTCTAAAACGTTGGAGGGTTAGCGTGGATACGACCTGGCAGAAATATGTCCGAAAAAAATACCTAAAAAGGCAGAAATATATTCAAACAAAAGTCAGAAATATGTCTGAAAAAAGGCTGATATATGTCTGAATAAAAGTCAGAAAAATGTGTGAAATATTTCCGAAAAAATGTGCAAAAAAATGCCTGAAAAATTTCCAAAAATAGCCGGAAAAAGGCAGAAAAAAGTTAGCATGAAACGTTATTGTATCGCGGTAATGTGGCGGTCGCTCTCATCTCCGTGGTCAAATGGGCCGACGCTAAACCAGGTGAGTAAAACTGCAATAATCCAGGTGACACCTGAATCATATAACGGTCACTTTCAGTCTGAGTACGTGTTAAGAAAATATTAAAAAAGTCTATTTATTCCACAAAAAAGAGCTCATAAATGTGGGTTCATTTTTGTGTTAGTGTGTACAAGTGTGCAATATGCATTAGTGCAATTGTGCGTAATACAGTAAATTAATGTGTCTGCGCCCACACACTGTAACGTGTGTGTGTGCAATGTGTGTGTGTGTTATGATCAAGGGTGTGTGTGTGTGTGTGTGTGTGAGAGGATAGAGCTGGTCTCCAGTTGACAGCACTAGTGTGTTATCAGTCAGATGAATGGGGACGAATCTCTATTGTCAGTAGAGTAGCATGAACACACACACACACACACACACACACTCTGCCCATATCCAGGACACTTTCCTTGTCAACAGCTCAGAGGATGACAAATGTACGGTCCATTATGAACTGTTCGCCACAGTGTGTGTGTGTGTGTGTGTGTGTGTGTGTGTGTGTGTGTGTGTGTGTGTGTCAGGCTCTGATAGATGGTGATTTATTAGGCAAAACAAAAACACTGAAAGCAATCACATCGTCTGGAGAGAGAGAGAGAGGGAGAGAGAGAGAGAGAGAGAGAGGTGAGCAGTGAGAGGAGTCATGAAGGAATAACAGTAGGAGGATAAAAACATATAGAGTTTTAAATTGAACTAATACATCATTTATATTGTGCTTTCAGTGTTTAAATGTGTTTTAATCTACTGTCCAGAGTCTCCCAGTACGCTGGAGAAGATCATTATTCTGGTTTGGATTCAAGGTTTTATGTAAAGTGAACACCAACATCAGAGGGGAATCAGCACCTGACAGTCAGAAACACTTTATGTCACACTTTGAACCAGATTTACGCGATTTGCAGCAAAACTTGCCCCCTGACCTGATCTCATGGGAAGATGTATCAATGACACCACATTACAAGGACATTCAGCGTGTCCTGAGGACGCATTCTAGGCTTTTGCATGTGTCATTTGTACGCCACGCAACAAAACCACGGTAACAGCTGCAGTTAGGTTTAGGAAAAAACATCATGCACTGTAAAAAAATAAATAAAAAAAAAGTAAAATAACGAAATTTTTCTGGCAGCTGGGGTGCCAGAAAATGTCTGTTAAAATACGGAATAATACTGTCCGTTAATTAACATAAATAAACTGTCAAAAAAAAAACAGTAATTATCTTTATATAATTAGCCTTTATTATTGTAATTTTACAATAAATATTTTACTTTTAAGATATATTTATTGTTAGAATAGAGTAGTACACCGCAAATCTAAGACCATTTACATATAAATCACAAATGAAACATGTAATTTTTATGTTGCAAAAGCCCAAATTTACATTAACTCAGAAGTTTTGCAAAAAAAATCTGTATTTTTACAAGAAATATTTTTAGAATTCCATGAAACCCTTTTCTTCTAACATAAATGAATTGTTAAATTAGAGTCATAAACATCTAAAAAAACAGAATAATTATCTTTAAAAATGATCAAGAAAAGCTTAAATACAGATAATTACGATTGTGATTACAAAAAATAATGTAAATCTAAGACCATTTACATATAAATCACAAATTAAACATGTCATTTTTAAACAATTTTCTGTCATTTTGAAATACAGACAAAACAATGTAAAATTTCTTGAAAAAAAATGTAAAAGAACTGTTTTTTTTACAGTGTGGTTGGGCTTAAAATAAGTATGTAAAAATATGTATGGAAACTACGTAACATAAATACAGAAAACACCTGAAAACAAAACGGCTGTTTCCTGGTTGAAAGTCCTGTGTTTGTTCCCGTTGACTGAGTTAACCTGAGTATCAGAAATTCCACAACAAAGTGGCGTCACGAACAGGATAATAATCCTGTCAACAATGTCAACAGAGGGACACTCTGACCTCCCGACCAAGGAGAGAGGAATTGATAGAAAATGACATCACAGTAGTAAAGTTGTGCAACTAAGCTGAGAGTATTTGAACTTTTACGTGGGGCTGTCGCAAATACCTCAATATTGACAAGGGGACGGCAAGCAACCGCCACAACCACTATGTTCACGTTTTGTTCTTTTTTGTGCTTATTTACACGACGCTACACATGCCAGCAGCGCGACAAGGCGCTGAGCGTGTATTCTGTGCTGAACGTTGCACGTATGGTGTGTTTTTTCTTGTTGTTGGGAGATGAAAACTGTCTACCTCCTGAGCTAAAGACACCTATAGATGAGTTTATATGATTGCCTTTATTAATCCTATTCAGAAATGTACCTTTAAATGTAAACTAAGATGCTGATTAGTGACATGGAGTCTGAATTTCCACCCGCCGTCTTACTGTCCGTCTGTTACTGACTGAGGACTTCACCAGTGGGATGAACAGACCTTTTCAAATCTATCATAAATCACTGGAAACTGAGACAGAAGGTGTGTGTGTGTGTGTGTGTGTGTGTGTGTGGTTTTAACCCCGTGAGAGGGAAGTAAGTAAGAGATCCTTCACTAAGATCAATACTCACACACCTTCTGTCTCAGTGTCCCAAATCATTAAAGCTTCTTCAACTTGCTGACTTGTTAAAGCAAAACGTAAAACACACACACACCTGACACCATGGCGGTGTGTGTGTGTGTGTGTGTGTGTGTCATGTTTTGTCGTTCATCATTTATCTGTTCTTTCACTTTTTTGCACCACTGATCTGTCTCTCTCTCTCTCTCTGTCTCTCAGGACTGAGGTTGTGGAGTGATGAGTGTAGGTGAGGTGCATTCTGGGTACTTGACGGAGTCACGGGACACACACACACACACACACACACACACAGTAAGGTAGAAACACCACCTAAGCCTGAGGAGAGGGTGGGACATGTATGTTTTAACACACACACACACACACACACACACACACACACACACACAGAGGCTTAAATCAGTCTGCTGGGTTTCATGTCAACGTGTCGGTTCAGCGGAAATTTACAGTCAGACAGCAAACAGGGCTTCCCAGGGCCGGACGCAGGGGCTCAGAGGACGCACACACGTACACGATAACTCACACAAAACGACACCGAAGTGCTCAATCTGTTGGACGTGTTTCATTTATCAGCGTCCTCTTTTGTCTTTGCTTTCAATTTCATGTATTTTGTCCACCGTAGGCTCCAACACTCCAACGACCGGTCGACACTGTTACAGTTCCTACTGGTCACCACTATAGGACAATACGTCCCAAACATATCACTGTTTGGGACCCAATTGGCGTATTAGGTGGTTTGGTCCAATACTGGGTCTATTATTCGATGGTGTTTTAGCTCTGGTTTGGTCCAATATTCTGTGGTATTTTAGCTGTGGTTTGGGCAATATTGGGTCCAATTTTTTATGGTGTTTTAGCTCTGGTTTGGTTTAATATCTGGTCCAATACACTGGTGTTTTAGCCTTTTGTTGGTCCAATATTCTCTATTGCTTTAGCTCTGTTTGGTCCAATATCTGGTCCAATACACTCTGGTGCTTTAGCTCGGTTTGGTCCAATATCTGGTCCAATACACTCTGGTGTTTTAGCTCTGTTTGGTCCAATATCTGGTCCAATACACTCTGGTGCTTTAGCTCGGTTTGGTCCAATATCTGGTCCAATACACTCTGGTGTTTTAGCTCTGTTTGGTCCAATATCTGGTCCAATACACTCTGGTGTTTTAGCTCTGGTTTGGTCCAATATCTGGTCCAATACACTCTGGTGCTTTAGCTCGGTTTGGTCCAATATTTGGTCCAATATTCTGTAGTGTTTTAGCTCTGGTTTGGTTTAATACCTGGTCCAATACATTCTGGTGTTTTAGGTCTGGTTTGGTCCAATATTCTCTAGTGTCTTAGTTCAATTTGATCCATAATTCTCAAGTGTTTCAGCTCAGTTTGGTCCAATATTTGGTCTATAAAAGCAAACACTCACATTTCATACTGAGAGAAACAAAACTGTCTTGTAATTTTCTATATTATTTTAAATAATCCCGACATGTTTTCACATTGACCGTGCACTTTAGACTCAGAAAAACCAGCTGATTTGTTTGTCTGCTCTCAGTCCCTCTTTCAGTTCTTATCTGTTTTATCAGTCGTCTTTCTCTCTCTCTCTTTTAGCCATTCATTCATTCTCTCTCTCTCTCTCTCTCTCTCTCATTCACACAATCCACTGAGTGCTCTAAACCCCCTGAAATCTCTCCTCTGTTCTCCCCAAATCTCACAACAATGGCGGTCTTTGAACGTTTTAGAGTGAGGGCCCCAGACGCTGATAAGCCCAGTGTCGAACGTCCAAACGCCAGGGCCAATCCCTGCCTCCCAGTGCATTATGGGACTTGTGATAAGGACACAATGGAGGAGCACTTTTATCATGTTTCTCATGCTAATACGTCCACTACTGCTTATTCCTTTTATTGAGAAGATTTCATTTGTTTAGTGTGTTAATGACTCACACGGAGCTTCAAGCTCCAGGCTAAATCTCATCCATCAGGCGGGCTCAATGTCCTCGGGGCAAAAAGACACACACACGTATATTTCTTGAGGGTTTACTAAGTGTGTGTGTGAATCTTGAGGCCACTTTGCTCTTTGCACGTGTGTGATTCTCCAATAAATTACATTCATATAAAGTATAATAAATGTGCAAGTTTGGTAGGAAACGTGATGAGCAAAATTCTTATTGTCTATTTAACGTGTCTGCAAACATGGCCGCCAAAGTATAATTAACGTTTTCAGTCTGGACCTAAGTGGTGAAAATATCAATAACAGTTATTGGATTGATTGCCATAATTTTTTTGTAATTTGTAATTTTATCAGTAATACAAACACAGCATAATATCATGTAGCTGAGTGGGTGATGATGAATCAGTGATTTTGTGTTAGTGGTGGGAAAAAAATGGATTCACTTATGTATCTCAATTTGTTTTTATGATTTTGAAACTGATTCTTATTGTATTAATTTTCCTAAGTAAAAGTCACATTTTTCCCATGGTCTAGTGGTAAAAAATGTATATAATATATAATATATAATAGCCCTTTGTGTCAAACTATGGCACTCTACCTGGCCGTAGTTATGGCGAGAGTAAGGGAGGAAGTCAGGTTACGTAGTATAACGAGTGATAACACGAGGAGAACGCTGTTGGTGCCCCGTGTGAAACCAAAAGTCAACTTTAACTTATTTGTTATGTTACGTTACTACAATACGTACATAACGTAGCTTACTTAACTACATAACAATCATATTGTTTTAACCCAAACCACATACTTGCCAACCCTCCCATCGCCCTCTCCCGGTTTCCCCCCGGTGTCAAAATGATCCCGTATTTCTCCCAATTTATGGCAAATTTTCACAATTTTCTTTTTTCCTTTTCGTTATCTTAACCTGTTTCTGGCGCTGTATATCGTGTATAATCACTGTTTCCATCTAAACAACAATAGAGCTACACTAAATGTCGTTTCCAGGTGGAAGAGAGCAGTCTCTGTTCGCAACACAGCTCAGTTTTGAGCTCATGTTTGAGATTCGCTCGCCGTTGGGTTCAGCACCCAAAGTTGGGCTTTGCTCGATGTAGCAAGCCGTCGTGGCGCGGTGCAAGTCATTGGAAATAACGGGTTTCAGAGCTCAGTGGTGGCGTTGTCGCTTTGTGTCTGAAAGGACTTTCAGTGAGAGATGGAGAGGGAAAAATGGAGAGAACTAACTGAAAGAAATACTCAAGCAGGGACAAAGAAATGAATAAAAACTGATGAATATTAGTTTATGCCAGCAGAGATTCACACGCCAAGTTTACCGCCAGAGGGGAGAATTATTCAGTTTTCTTTCCTGGGAGTTAAAGGTGAAATTAAAAGTTTTTATTATTTTGTTATTTTCATTCTTTAAAAGTCACCAGAATACAGCAAACAAAGTCTCTGAAACTCACATTGATCTAGTTGGCAAATATGCCAAGTTTCAGGACAAACAAGTTGCTTCCTGTGAAAACTGAAGTTTATTTTGAAAATACTGTGTGTGCACGTAACAAGCTGAAATTGACACGTGCAAAAGTGACACTAGAAGGGTGCATAGAACGTCGTAGTTTGAAGCGTAGGGTCACTGACGAAGCCGCCATATCTGACGAGTTGGGAGTGAGAACGTGTTGGTTGTTGACAGACGGTAATTAGGAAATATGCAACTCCCATTGTTTACCAATAATGAACACAAGAATAGACGACAATAACCTGTGAAATGATGTCATTATTACTACATTATTATATCCCTGCGGCCTGGCCTGTGACCTGATGTTGGACGGATCGTTTTCTACTTGTGGATCAGGGCTTTAGTCAATTTGTATTGATGCTTCGGTAAGAATCACCACTGTATTTGGTGGCAGTGAAGCTGGCGTGAATATGAAATTAAAAGAAAAAGTAGAGTGGAAAGAAAATGAGAGAGAGAGAGAGAGAGAGAGAGAGAGAGAGAGAGAGGAGGGTGAGAGGATCCTCTCTCCACTAAACACTAATATACGAGCCTGCAGCCATAATAAAAGTATATTTATTATAAATATCCTCCATTCATTTTTTTTCCAGCAGCGTTTACAGCCGGCAGTAAGCAGCCATTTTAATACCTCAGCTTCATCTCTCAGCTGAAGGACCCTGTTCACACCGAGGGAGCGTGTTCATTTCAAGTGTCTGCTGAAAAAAGAGGCAAATAAAAATCATCTTTGTTGTTTTATCGTCCACTAATACAGCCCACGATAAAACACTCCTGTCTCCGGCACCTGCTGAGCTCCTCACTCCGTTATATACTCAACTTAACTTTGGACATAATGGATCTGATGATGCATATTTTGTTTTGTTTTTTTACCGTGCTGCGTTCAAGGACACTCCAGCGTTCAAGAATTTATTCGAGGATGCTGGAAAGTTGTGCATATATGAGTGAGAAATTACAGATACACTGTTAAGCAAACATGGAAAATTAAAAAGGGAAAAATTGTTAAATAATTTGGAATGGAATGAGATTTAACATCTCCTGCAGATGTTTCACAATAAAAGCCTTTCAGGGAAGTGAAGGGATTCCATCCCCAGGCTTTTAATGTGAAATTGAATTGGGGGGAAATTTTGAGTTTGCATTAACAGTAAACTACAAACATGATAAACTGGAGCAGATGAGAAAACATGGAGGCTTCTTACTAAAGAAATATCCAATAAAAACCAGGGGGATTTACAAAATAAAAGCATGTCTCTAAATATTACTTTCTTTCAAATAAAAGTCCAAGTAGTTCTTTAGCTGAGGTAAATAAAGGACACTATTTAAAACCATAGGATTATCTCTTAACATGAAGCCACTGATATTAAAACTCAACACTTATTTCAGACTTTTCAAAATAAAGGTATTCCAGTGAAGTGAAGCTATTCTGCCCTCTGAACTGCTGAAAGGCTTTTAATGTGAAAGAGATAATAAACAGGAGCATCAAGTCACCTACACATCAAACAGGAAGATGTTTTAAACCCCAAAATTATCAAATATAAAACAGCAGAAATTACAAAATAAAAGCATATCTCTAAATGATAGTCTGTCTCCAATTGTTCTTTAGCTGAGGTAAATAAAGGACAAGCCCACTATTTTAAGATATCAAGAGAAGGTGGAAACCATAAAATTATCTCTCGAAGTGAAGCAGCTGATCCTACAGGCTTTTCACAATAAAAGTTATCCAATGAAGTGAAGATATTCTGCCCTCTGAACTGCTGAAAGACTTTTAATATGAAATAGATAATACACAGGAGCATCAAATAACCTACACGTGAAATAGGAAGATCTTCTACCACCCAAAAAATATCAAATATAAAACAGCAGAAATTACAAAATAAGAGCATGTCTCTAAATAACAGCCTGCTTGGTTAAAAAACAGGATTTACGGTGCGTTCGCGGCATGAGATGGAAAGAAGAAGAAGGAAAAACAAGTTGTTATAACAGACTGCAGAAGAATCGATATTAATTCAACATCAGAGGTGCTGATTAAAAAACACAAGACGTCTAATAACTCATTAAAACATCTCCAGCATCAGAGATGAGAGAAGTCAGAACATCATCAACACACAGTGAACGGAGGGACCGGTCTGTGTAGGTGTGTTCACGGCAGTATTCGGCTCCGTCTTTGTTATATTTGTCTTTAATTTCCTATAAATGTAAATGTGTGTGTTTGTCTGCTGCTCACGTGTTGATACTGTTTTCTGTGGACTCTGTGGACAGCTGTGTGTGTGTGTGTGTGTGTGTGTGTGTGTGTGTGTGTGTACAGGGCAATTAATTGAGCAGTGATTGTAATGCGTCGCTGCAGCCCGTTGTGAGTCCCTACAAGGCTTTAAATGCAGACAAACACACACACACTGAAATGCTAGAATACATAGAAAAACATCGACACACACACACAGTGGTGTTCCCTCAGGATCTCCACATTCAGCTGCTGTGACCTTGACAAGAACAACACAAACTGCTCTCTCTCTTTCTGTTTCTCTACCTCCATCTCTCGCTCTCTCTCTGTTTTTTTATGAGTTTCTCTACCTCTATCTCTGCTCTGTTTCTCCTCCTCAGTCTCTTTCTCTCTGTTTCTTTTTCTGCTTCTTCTTCTCTAACTTCATCTCTCCGTCCACATGAACAGATCCAACAACATGCTGATGATTTAACTATTCTTACGGGGGATTTATAGTTCTGCTGCGTAGCTACACCATATCTGACAAGCCAACATCGTCTCACGGCAGTTCCTCAAATAGTCACCAAATGTAATCTATCTGATTTGTGTACATAGACACGGTTTCCCTTCTGTGTCGTGAAGCTCAGCACGACTTTCAACGACGTATTTTTTTTGTGCGTTTTCCTAAGAATGTGCAGCAACACGTGATGTGACTTGTCAATTTTCGCTCTAGTCTTTTCAAAATAAAATTACTTAGTTAGGTTTCGGAAAAGATGGTGGTTTGGGTTAAAATAACTCAGGAATTGGCAAAACTTAAGTACGGAAGTTACGTGACAAATAAATCCACTTTGACTTCTAGCCTCACACGGGGCACCAATAGTGGTGAAAGTCTGGTGTTTTTTGACCCACCCATCCACCCCGACCTCCTCCCTATGTTGCGTTTGCCGCTCTCTATGCTTCCTGGTTCAGAATTACGTGGATTACATACAGATTGATTTTGTGCTGACCATCACGAAAACATGAACCTCCTCAAACCAACACATTCCCACGGCCAACTCTTCAAATACCGCCGCTTGGTCAGTGGTCTTACGCTTCAAACTACGACGCTCTAGATTCCCCTCTAGCGTCAGTTTTGTACGTGTCAGTTTCCACTCGTTATATGCATAAAGTCTAGTTTCAAAATAAACTTCAGACTACTTGGTTAGGTTTAGGAAAAGATCCTGGTTGGCTTAAAATAACTAGCGTGACGAATCAGGGAAGGACACGTCATGACTGATAAGAGCCAATCAGGAAGTGAACGTCGTCGTCTGCGTCATCATTTTCAAACGTCTCCGTTTCTGTCTGTCCAGACTAAAACAACCCTGGAATTTTAAAACTAAAACGGGGCGAGCAGCGTCTCCGTTTTATGGACCTGAAAACGCCAGAGTAGTGTGGACGCTAGGCGTTAACGTAGCGCTTTAAAATTAAAACCTATTAGTGTGGATGTAGCTTCAAACGTCTGTTGTTTCTCACTGTTTCTGTTGTCTTTAAGGTGTGTTAGTCAGTTCCTTCTGGGCCCTTCTGACACCACTAACATACACATCTCATCCTCTTTTTGTCATTTTGTCATTTTTGCTTAATAAATTGCTTTGTGTGACCTTTGACGCTTTGTGTCTCCCTCTTTATTGTGACCTCGTGAGCCAGGTGGTGACACCATCAGTGGGTGAAATCTGAGGCTGATATATGAATCAAAACGTACGTCTTATACAGTATATCTACGGGGGGACTGCTGGTAACAAAAACACATTTTATCAGTAGAACACACACAATCCCTCATACACCGTCCTGACATAAAGACAAACAAAGGAACTATTTCCTCCTGTTTATTTGATAAAAAGTACAGTGAGCAGCTGCTTTAAAAAAAATACTGATGAAACTAAATATGTATGGAATGAGAAATGATGATGTTTTTTGGCGTCTGTCACTGACTGACTGAGTGATGAAGTTACATGATTGGTCAGCTGAGTGTTGGAGTTTCCTCGTTGGCCGTAGCTCTCAGACTTCCACTTCTTATCAATATATGTTCTTTGGTTGAGTGGAGCAGTGCGTCCTCTAGTGTCCTCGCTGGACCTGGTGGACATGTACCGCTTGTTTTTCTTTCTAGATTTCACTTTTTAAAATGCTGTCCAGTAATTACCTTTCATTCCTTATTATTATTAATGTGATTTATTTACGTTGCTTTTTGTGTATTCTTTTACATTACTGTATTTTTAATGTGTAATCAAAGAGACTGAACTCTAAAGTACATTATCAGCCGTCCTCCGTCACTGAGGAGAAGCTGAAGTTTTTGGGCGACGCTCCGTCTCCTCCCCGACGGCTGTCGATACAGCGGCCTCTCGGTATCTGCACAACAACCGGGAGCGTCCGCCGCCGCCACCGCCGCCGCCTCTTGGCTGCGTCTGATTATGTATGAGTTGTCTATTAGATAGGGATTTAGGGAACATGAAGCTATACTGTATATCTGGATATGATCGGAGGACAATCTGTGGGCTTCAAACAGAGAGGGGAGACGCCGGCTGACGGAGACGCTTCACTATCTGAAATGACTGTTTGTTTTCAATTTCACATTCCAGCTGATTTCCTCTGGATCGGGGCGCCGAGAGGTTATTACCGACGCAGACGAGCCGGCAGCACTGAAGAGAGAGAGAGAGGGTGGATAGGTGAGGGAGTGTGTGTTTGTGTGCAGAGTGTTCATTGAATCTAAGTGTGTGTGTGTTTGGATACATGTATGGAGTCCTGTATATCAGCAGAAATGTGCTCTGTGTTTCTGTTGAGGTGTATAATTGTATATATGTATATGTGCTGTATCTCAAAATATATTATAACCAGTGCTGTCAATCCATTCAAATATTTAATCATGATTACTCGCAAATTAATCCCACATTTTTTATCTGTTCAAAATGTAGCTTTCATTCTCATATCTGGAGGTCAGAGGTCAAGGGAACCCTTTGAAAATGGCCATGCCAGTTTTTCCTCGACAAAATTTAGCGCAATTTTGGGACATTAGCTAGTATGACATGGTTTTTCCCAGCGTTTTTTCTGTGGACAGAATTCCTTCATTTGTTAACACGAGGCTTTTATTCTGAAATATGTGCCGGACAGTGTGGTAGAACATGCAGTGGCTTGGAGAGCTTCATGAATGAATAAAGTACGGGGTTTTAATTGTTGATTATTACTATTATTTACAAATTACCACACGTTTCTTAACCTTTCTCTGTCTAAAATAAATATACATTACATTTATAATTAAATGAAATGAAAGGAAAACTCTATGTAGAAAGAAAGAGCTGACAGCAGCAGAAACGCATCAATCACTCAGCCGCCACGCGACGCAGCCGCCACACGACGCAGCCGCAACGCGAAACATGCAACGTTTTATTATTTACTTTGAGGAATCTTTTTGTATTTATATTAATTTTTCTTTGTTCTCTTTTATTAGAAACATTTATCGGGAGACGACTGAATGTTTTCTTGTAGCAGAAAACACATTTTTACTGGTGAAAATCTGTAAAAACTGAAGAGAAAGAGCTTTAAATACAGTATATTGTGTAAGGTGTGTGTGTGTTACTGTATGTGTTAATGCATGTCTTGTGTGTGTGTTTGTGTACAAAGAGAAAGTGCATGTGCTGTATTTGTCACTGTATGTTTGTTGATGTTGTGTATGACTGTCTCTGTAGTATGTGTGTGTGTGTGTGTGTGTGTGCGTGCGTCTCCCTACTATCAGTTAGACAAGTCATTATTCTCGGCTGACAGCGCTCAGCTCCGGCTCCTCTGCCAGGTAATGAATTCTCCTCCAGATAAAGAAAATAAAAATCATCTTTAATTTCTCCGCCTCGCCGTTGTGTAAACTCGGATTCTTTACGCCCGGGCGCGTTGGATTCGCCGCCCCGCCGCCGCTCCCTGCCTGCCTGCCGCCTGGCTCAGCCCGGCAGTGAGAGATGATGAGGATGATGATGGTGGTGAAAGCAGACGCTCAGCTGAGGATGAAGGAGGCAACGTGAAATATGATGGATAAATGGAGGAGGATGTCGGTGTGGACACACTTTATTTTAACTTACATAGTGAGGTGAGGAAACGTCATAAAGATACTGAGCTGCTTTAATAAAGGAACAAAAGAAAACGTGTGTGTTTTGATAAAATACGACTAAAACACACGTTTCACTTAATGTATGTGTAACTGAACCTTTTTTATATCTCATTTATATACTACTACTTTCCAACAGCAAATGAGTTTTGAAAGCTCAGATTACAGTTTTTATTAATGTATCGAGGAAACGTTTCTAATAAGCATATAAATCAATACTGAACATATTGACTGACGGCATATTTCATTTGTTTTCCTACAATTTCCACCACTAACAGCCTGATTCATATTTAAATGGTTCTGTTTAGACGCTCACTGCACTGGTTTAAGGTTGGATAAAGACTGTGGTCTTGGTGAAATATTAGAAAAAATGTATGTCTGAGACCCAGAAGCTAGGGCTGCCAATCGATTAAAAGAGTTAATCATGATTAATCGCACATTTTTCTCTGTTCAAAATGGACCTTAAAGGGAGATTTGTCAAGTATTTAATACTCTTTTTAACATGGGAGTGGACAAATGTGCTGCTTTACAGACAATAGCAGACAGGACAATTTAACTGTAGGTATAAGATTTTACTTTGCTAGGCGTAATATATATTTCAAATTAATTTATTAATTTCAGTCGCATGAGGTTGTCACGGGTTACCATGGTTACACGTCTCCAACCGGCAAGGAGGCTCTCAGAAAGTGACGACGTAAAGTACAGCTCAGTGCGTCTGAAAAGATAAATACAAAGTATGTTGAACGATAGTACACGTATCGGGAATGTAGTGCTTAGTATGAGATTTCGGACGAAGCCTGTTGGTGTTTGCATGAACAGCAGAGGAACCAGAATGGAGCCTTGGGGAACTCCACGTTATTTATATTCACCAACAACAAACTGAAACTACCGACAGACTGACAACAGAGAGAGAGGAAGAGGAAGAGAGGAAGACAGACTGAGCATCTATTTCCATACGAGCTGGAGCTCTGTCAACCAGTCGTATAACTGATGATGGATCAGCTGTCTGACACACACAATAACTCCTCTTCCACCATCAGCCACTAACAGAGAGCCTCTAATTTACACCTGAGATGTCACACAACACACACACACACACACACACACACTAACACACACTCTCTGGTCCCTGATGTGTGCTGCGTTTGTTTTATGCCCCATCTGCTCGGCCTCCCCACCGTCCCATTACAGTTAAACTACAGCTCAGCTCTACGGGAGCAGACGGGGGACAAAAAGGACGTTCAGCTGCAGCAGCAGCAGCAGTGTGACATCACTTCACTCAGGTAGCTGCAGCGCTGAGGACAGGTAGGGACAGTACAATAATAAATAAATGTACGTATGGCACTATCTTCCTGACTTTGAACAACTTGAAATTTATTTTGAAAAAATCAATTACAGGACAAAACTTTAGAAATAACTAAATGTTCTTCCATTTTTTTTAATTTATTGAAAAAAATAACTAAATGTTCGTTCATGTTTTTTAATTTATTGAAAAAAATAACTAAATGTTCTTTCATGTTTTTATTTATTTAAAAAGAATAACTAAATGTTCTTCCATTTTTTTTTAAATAACTAAATGTTCTTCCATTTTTTTAAATTGATTGAAAAACAATAACTAAATGTTCTTTCATTTTGTTTTTATTTATTTAAAAAAAATAACTAAATGTTTTTCCATTTTTTTTAATTTATTTTAAAAATAAATAAGTAAATGTTCATCCACTTTTTTTTTATTCATTTTATAAAAATAAGTAAATGTTCTTCCATTTTTTAAAAATGTATTTAAAAAAACAACTAAATGTTCATCTATTTTTAAAATTTATTTTAAAAAAATAACTTAATGTTCTTCCATTTTTTTTACCTCTGATTTTTAAAAATGGAAATGAATAACTGTTTTTTGTTTACATTTTCATATTTATTGATCATTGTTGTAGGTCTATGGTACGACAGTACGACGGAGTATTAGGGCCACATTGAGGAAAAAAAATACATCTGAGATTTCAAGAATAAAGTCATAATATTATAAAGTAGTAATTTTACATGTCATTTTCTTTTAGTAAAGTTATGACTTTTTTCTTGTATTGTTATGACTTTATTCTTGTAATGTTACAACTTTTTTTCTCGTAATATTACAACTTTATTGTGTAAATCTCAGATGTTTTTTTCCCTCAATGTGGCCCTAATACTCTGTTGTACATTGTCTCTTTGGCCCTCACTGCATTAGACTGATATACTATATACTTAGACTATAAACTGTGTTACCTTCATCACAATGATCACATGATTTTCTGCTCCAGACAGATTGTTTTTTTTCCTTTGCCCAAAATGTCTCTTTTTATAGTAAAGGTTGCTGACCCCTGATCTACACCTTCCAGCCAATCAGAAACCCTCGGTACTTCTGATATGAATACGTTTAAAATGCAAAACATTGTTAATAAAGTGAGTAAGAATAACCAACTTTTCACTTTAAAGATGTTATAGAAAATGAGATCATCTGGCAATTAAATTAGAGTTAAATAGAATTGAACTGAATAATGGGAAAGAACTGAAGAAGAAGAGAAAGAACAGGAAGTTAAAGGTGATGAGAAACCATACGGATGGAGAGGAGGGAAGATGGGAAACCTGGGAACACATGAAATGAAAAGTTATTTAACGGAATAAAACAAGCGATGATGGAGAGAGGAGGAGGAGGAGGAGAAGGAGGAGGAGGAGGAAGACATGATGATGATGGGGGTCGCCAACAGGAAGTGCCGTGCATGCTCGGATAGCGTGTGCACCGGCGCTGTATGGAGGACCTGCTGCCCTCCATCACGGAGCAGCAGACGCGATGCGTTCAGGGCCCCGTTTGAAAAGAAGTTTTCATTTCAGGGGGAGAAACAAATCAGATTTCTGTTTCTACTCTTTAATTTAAGTTTCTTACCTGGTCATTCTACAGACGAGTGTGTGTGTGTGTGTGTGTGTGTGTGTGTGTGTGTGTTGTTTTCTGTATATACTTGTGTGTATCATTACAGTACAGACTGAGTGGTCATTGAGAAACATGAGCTGTTTCAGTCCTCCTGTCTCTGCCCATGTGTTCCATTAAAAACACTATCGATCCACACACACGCACGCACGCACGCACGCACGCACACACACACACGTAGTGAAAGGCCATGATAAGCAGAAACAGAGTTAATAAGTCGCTCAGTTTTCATCGACAAAAAGAGGAGAAAAGAAAAGGTTGGAGACTCAGCTGACATTTATTCTTTAGTTATGAAACACTCGCTACACCTGTCTATCTGTCTACTTGTCTGTGTGTGTGTGTTCACCTGTCTGTCTATCTGTCTACCTGTCTGTGTGTGTTCACCTGTCTGTCTATCTGTCTGTGTGTGTTCACCTGTCTGTCTGTCTGTCTGTCTGTCTGTCTGTCTGTCTACCTGTCTGTGTGTGTTCACCTGTCTGTCTATCTATCTGTCTGTCTGTGTGTGTTCACCTGTCTGTCTATCTGTCTGTCTACCTGTCTCTCTACATCTTTCTTTGTGTTTTTTGCATATATGGAAGATGCTTAAAGGACCTTCACACGTCTGGTGGTGACGAATAAACGACACGAATATGCAAAATACTCAAATGCGAATATCATACACCGATCAGCCGTAACATTCAGACCACTGACAGGTGAAGTGAATAACACTGATTATCTCGTTACCATGGCACCTGGCAGTGGGGGGGTATATTAGACAGCAGGTGAACATTTTGAACTTTGTGTTGGAAGCAGAAACAATGGGCCAGCGTAAGGATGTGAGTGACTTTGACAACAAGGGCCAAATAGTGGTGGCCAGACGACCGCGTCAGAGCATCTCCAGAACTGCAGCTCTTGAGGGATGTTCCCGGTCTGCTGTAGTTTTTACACGACTAAATACTCTTTTAATCGTTGTACATACAACCTACGAAGTTGGAGATTTGAGCAAAGGTGATTCTGGGAAATGTAGGACATACTGTAAGTGAAGTAGAGGAAAAGATGCACTTTAAAGGAAATAAAACATAAATGACTCGACTAAATAAAAGTTGATGGATTAAAAACAGCCAAAGTAAACTATATGTGATGTTTCAGGTGTTATTATGAGAGACGACAGTCATCTTTCATTAAACTTTTATCAGCTGTTCATAATGCAGAGAGAGCGCGCCGCGGCACAAAGCAGCTAAATAACGATTACAATTAAACAGCGTTATCGCGCCGCTAATAACGAGTCGGCCCCAATAAAACCGCAGACGACACGTCGAGCTTAATCTCCCCCTCTGATGCCGGATTCATTATAGATAGAAGTGAACCATAATGACATTTATGATTTAAATATGACCCGCGCTGCGACGCTGAATGAGAATGAGCTGTTTTTATCGTGTGTACCTGAAGGGGATCCAGTTTGGGTTAAAGACACACAAGTTTCAGGAGAAACTAAAACTTAATTTACTGGATCAAATTGGATTTTGAAATCATGTTATAAATGACATGGAAACATAAGTAATGAATAAGCATGTAAATTAATCTGTGAACTTTCAGGATTAATTTATTTTTCAGGTTTGAATGTTTGATATGTTTAATGTGATGAAACTTCTTACATGGAACTTTATATTTAAATGATTTATTATCTAACTGAAATTGTAAATTGATGCTTTGCTTTTTGAAAAAAAATTAAATAAATATATGGTGGTCAAGTTGAAAAGACGATAATACTTCATTTAGTTTTGATTATGGTGTTTTTTGGCCGTCACCTTTTCGGTTTTTGGCCGCTATCATCTTGGTTTTTGGCCGTCATCATCTTCGTTTTTGGCTGTCATCATCTTGGTTTTTGGCCGTCATCATCTTGGTTTTTGGCCGTCATCATCTTGGTTTTTGGCCGTCATCATCTTGGTTTTTGGCCGTCATCATCTTGGTTTTTGGCCGTTATCATCTTGGTTTTTGGCCGTCATCATCTTGGTTTTTGGCCTTCACCTTCTTGATTTTTTACCGTCACCACTGTGGCTTTTGGCTGTCGCTCTCTTGGTTTTTGCCAGTAACCTTCTTGATGTTTTGCCGTCACCATTGCGGTTTTTCGCCGTCTCCATCTAGGTTTCTGGCCGTCGCAACCAGAAGTGACACGTGAGGGTGGAGCTAAGTACAACCGAATGCTGAATAAGACATTTTTTTAGGCGACCAAAATGTTATAACTAACTTTGATGAAGTGAGAACACACTCTGAAAGGGTTGAAGTTGTAAGACAAAAACACGGACAACTCCCAGACACATTTACATTCACTGATCTGGAGGTCAGAGGTCAAGGCACCCCTTTGAAAATGGCCATGACAGTTTTTCCTCGCCAAATTTTAGCGTAAGTTTGGAGCGTTATTTAACCTCCTTCATTACGAGCTAGTATGACATGGTTGGTACCGATGGATTCATCAGGTTTTGTCTTTGTGTATTAAATGTGCTCCATAAATAAACGTGATCTGTTTTGTGTTTTTTACTTTTTCTGTTGCATTCTGGGTACATCCATGAAACACGTAGGAGAGCTTTAAAACAGACCCATGTGCACAAATCCCTCGTTATAATCGCCTATCAATTTATCTGTTTTCTGCATTTAAGGAGCAAGTTTCATCACAATCCACAGGGGTGACAGAGCGCACGCACACACACACACACACACACACACACACACACACACACACACACACACACACACACACACACACACACACACACACACACACACACACACACACACACACACACACACGCACACACACACACGCACACAGCCTCTCTAAGCCAGCGGTGGTCACATCCAGTTATGCTGACATGGCCCAGCATCTGCTCGGCGGCTCCAGAATGACACCGATTTGCACTTAAATGAGTGGATTTAAGTGGCGCGCCGCCACTACCACTCGGCCATATGTGATCCCAATGTCTTTATCCTGCATTACACTGAGGAGGATGAGAGGGAGATGAGAGAAGGAGGAGGAGGAGGAGAGAGGAGGAGGAGGAACGACAAGAGACAGGGCGGAGGAGGCGGGGAAGATTAGGACAGACAGCAGCAGAGAGAGAGAGAGAGAGAGAGAGAGAGAGAGCGATAAGTGGAGAAAAGAGGCATAAAAAGAAAGAAATGGATCTGTAATGAGAGAGAGATGGAGCTGAGAGGACGATGTTAAAAGAGAGAGAAGGAGAGGAAATAGGAAACAGAGAGAGAGGAGATAGGAAACAGAGAAAGAGGAAATAGGAAACAGAGAAAGAAGAGATAGGAAACAGAGAGAGAGGAGATAGGAAATAGAGAGAGAGGAGATAGGAAACAGAGAGAGGAGGTAGGAAACAGAGAGGGAGGGTTACACCATGAGACATTTTCCTTTCTACCTAATCCTTTCATTCTCTATTTTTCCCTTCTTTCTTTCCTTCCTTCCGTCCCTCGCTTCCTACCCTTTGGTTGTATTTATCCTCTCTCTCCTTCCTCATCCCTATTCCTTCCCTCCTTTGCTTCCTTCCTAATTATTTCCTTAATTTTCCTTCCCTATTTTGCCCTTCTTTCTTTCATTCCTTCCCTCGCTTCCTACCTTTTCGTCATACTTATCCCCTCTCTTTCTTCCCTCCTTTGCTTCCTTCCTAATCGTTTCCTTACCTTTCCTTCCTTATTTTGCCCGTCTTTCTTTTTTTCTAAAACTATGAAAGATAATAATACTAAAATTGGACTAAAACTAATAAGAATTTTAATTTCAGACTAAGAGAAATCTAAACATACCTGCCAAAATCAACTCTCCTCGCCTCTTCTTTTCTCCTCCTCTCCCTCTCATCTCTTATCCATCCCAACTTTCTCCCTTTGGCTGATCTCTCCCTCCCTTTTCGTCTTTTCCCTCCAGCTCATCTCTCCCCTCCTCTCTCTCTCTCTCCTTCCCTCTGTACCTCCTCCTCCTCCTCCTCTCCCTGACTAATCTCCCTCCCTCTTCTCTCCTCCTCCAGGTGTTTTGCAGGGATAAAGGATTGATGAAGCCATCAACTCTCTGCTCTTGACATTTACAAAAAACCCTCCAAGCAAACGCCCCCCTCTCTCCTTCTCCTTCTCTCTCTCTCTCTCTCTCTCTCTCCCTCCCTCTTTCTCTCCCCCTTCTCTCGCTTGTTATCTCTCTGCAGAGCTACCTCGCTTGTCGCTCGCCCGACCACATCATTAAGACCCAGTAATTAGGGCTCATTTGTAAAGCCAGTGTAAATAAAGGGGCCCATAATGGTCGGGATATCACTCACACCAAGGCGTAAACTAGACGTCTGTGTGTGTGTGTGTGTGTGTGTGTGTGTGTGTGTGTGTGTGTGTGTGTGTGTGTGTGTGTGTGTGTGTGTGTGTGTGTGTGGGACATTAGGAAATTAGCCCATGTGTCATTAGAGTGTGTTGAGTTTGAAAAGTTGGTTGTGAAACAGAGAAAGTGTGTGTGTGTGATTTGTGAGAGAGAGATAGAGGCAGAAGTGTATTTAGAAAGACCTGAATTAATCATTGTGTGTGTGTGTGTGTGTGTGTGTGTGTGTGTGTTTGTGTGTGTGCATTAGGAAATTAGCGTCTGTGTCATTAGCGAGGATGAATACGGGGTGTGTGTGTGTGTGTGGAGTGTAAAGGTCTTAGATTGAATGTGTATGAGAGGGGGGTGGTGATGAAGTAAAACTCGGAGCAGCAGAGGTTGAGATACTTTTAGTCTCTATTAGACGTCCGTCTCCATAAACACTGGATCCTACATTTCCCAGAATGCAGCTTGACAGTAGCTTTTCATTACATCATCCCTGCCTGGTAAACGGCCATGTCTCACGACCTACTGAAAACAAGTCTTCACATTGAAACCCCTCAAGGAGTCCTGGAATCCATTCCAACACCCCTAAACATCTGTAAGCCCTGAAGAACCCCCAGGACTCCCTCAAGGATTGAGACCCTCAAAAACCCCCTAAAACCTTATTAAGAATTCGCTAAGAATTCAAGGACCGCTGGAACTCCCTTAAAGATCCTTTGAAT
>NC_051284.1:31051463-31058963 GCF_015220745.1 Sebastes umbrosus | reverse complement strand
CCTCTTCTTCTCACGGGAAGGCGTACGTGCACGCCACACAAAAGTCCGCAGTTCAGGTTCAGGCAGGAAAACGTCATGGTTGGGCTTAAAATAAGCCCTCATCCCTCCATCCTTTACATCCTTAAGGCCGTTACACATCGAGAGCGTGATAAATAAACAACACGAAATTACTGCGAAAATATTGTGCGTCAAAACTACTCACACCAGCAGCGATGCAAATTCTTGAGAGTTGCAGAACTATCCAGCTGATTCTGGTCCTGATTCCTCCTGACAATCGGCAGCAAAGCCCCGACTGTTTGATGGTTCTACAGATGATCTTTCCAGATGTTCCAGTGGTGTGAGGGGGGTTAAGAGTGTTTTTTAAAGTGGTAGTGAGATGGAGGTCAGAAATGGAGGAGCAACTTGTTGATTAGTGTTTATTTAATGTGACTTCATCCATCCATCCTTTCTCAATTTTCAGTACAACGTAAAAACTAACATCACTAATTCTTCCTGCCCGTCGTCGGTTTGTTTGTTTACACTAAAGTCACGTTGAGATTTATGTTTTTTTTAGTGTTGATGAATGAATCTGTTAGTGTGTGTTGTGCTGTTTGGGTCAAATCGGTGTTCTCCACACACTATAGGAACTGTTCAATGTAACACAACATGTCGTTATGTGTGGTGTACCTCACATTTTACACATCTGTTAACATCTGTTAGTATGGGCCAGCCTTAACAGCATCCTATTGACCAGAGCAGCGTCTGGCAGTCTGTCTGAGCTAAACTGTGTTATAGTCTAAACTACTGGAAGTTATTTTATTGAGTTTACTTCCAGTGAAATGCTCAGAGTGAACAGTTACCCAGTGTATATGAATAGGGCTTTTATTGTGAAAAGTATGAAAGGGAGGAGTGGATCTGGTCAGCGCTGCCTTTGTCAATGTTGAAAGGAGTAATAAAGTTTGCCGTCTTGGTTCAGACTACAGAGCGTACGTATTAAATATGACAACGTGATTGGTTGATTCATTGTTCCGGATTGCTTTTTCGCTGCGTAATATTCGCTCTCTGTGTGAAAGTGCTCATGACAAACACAACAGTTCAAAAACATATATTGACGTACGAATTAATGGCACAAAAGAACGTGTGTAAAGGCCTTTAAAAAGTAAAAAATATATTTTTTTTCTCGCCATCCCTTCATCTTTTAACAGGACACACTCGCACACTCAGAGCACCTATTGAGTTATTATAGATATTATATTATCAGAACTACATGGCAGCTCTGGAGTCAGCGCCATCAATTATGAATGAACCTGTGAGTGAGGGTGTGTGTTCAGGTTCACCAGGGTGGCTCAATTAACTGTGACCTTCCTCCTGTCCTCCTCCTCCTCCTCCTCACCCCGTCTCCTCCCTCCTCCATCTCCCAGAATGCCCCTCTTTGACCTCATGCAAATGGCCGACCTCCCGTCTCACAAACATGGGACGGAGAAGAAGAGAGAGAGAGAGAGAGAGAGAGAGAGAGAGAGAGAGAGAGAGAGAGAGAGAGAGAGTGATAGAGAGAGAGAGAGAGAGAGAGAGAGAGAGAGAGAGAGAGAGAGAGAGAGAGAGAGGGGAGAGAAGTAAGAGTATGTTTACCTTTTAATATTTCTTTATTTTCATTAATGGGTTTACTGTGTGTATTTTTTTCTTTATTTTGTATATTGTTTGGACCGTAATGTTTTATCTTTTAGTGTCAATAAAAGAACGGACAAACTATAACAAAAAATAATAACATTAAATTAAGTTCATATTAAAAATATACAAAGAAAGAATAAAATATAACTAGAATACAAATAGAATTAATAAATACAAAGAAATAAGTGGAAATAAAATATAAAACTAAGTCAAACAAAAAAATAAAATATACATATTTTAAATATTAAAAACAATAAATAAAAAGAATACACATTTTAAAAGGGCCCATAGATCATCAGAAAGATGGAAAAGTGTTCTTATCATTGTTATTGTTATAATTATTATTATTAATGATATTAATATTATTTTTATTATTATTAATATTAATAACAATATCATATTATCATCATCATCATCATTTGTATTACCATTATCATTAATATTATCATCATTACTGTCATTATTTTTATTATTATTAATAATAATAGTATTATTATCATTATTATTAAGATCATTATTATATATATATTTATCATTATTATTATTATTATTATTATTATTATTATAACTGCCATTATTATTACCGTTATTATTACTACTATTATTATCATCATTTGTATTACCATTATCATTATTCCTGCCATTATTTTTATTATCATTATTATATATATTTATCATCATTTTTACTACCATTATTATTTTTATTATAACTGCCAATATTATTATTATTTTATTATTATTATGATTATTATTATTATTATATTATTATATCAATATATATTTGTTATAAATTGTATCTCCTTGCATTATGATACTAGTAGTAGTTATATAACATTGGTGCCTACAATCAGTAAATTTGTCTAAAAAAATTAAATCTGCTTTAAAAAAAGCCCAACATGTGTAATATTTTTGTTTTTATATTTTTTCAATTAAAGAAATCAACAACAACATAACTTGTTCTTCTTCCTCCTGTTTAGTTTTAGCAGTTTAGACTCGTCAATAATCAATAATCAGTGTTTCTGTGTGTAAGAAAAAAGACTCAAACAGGAAAAGTATGGACGAACCGGTCTGTTTATTCCGTCAGTCTTTGCTTCACCTGAAGCCGAGTGCTTTCAACTCCCTATAGTTCACATTCATCAGATAGAGTACGTCAGCTGATGGTGAATAAACAGAATCTGCTGGTTCTGGGTTTCTGATGAGGTGTTTTAAGGTTTGTGGACATCAGCGTGGATGTTGGGAGACCAGAGGAAGGAAGCAGCCGACAGACTGACAGTCTGCTGGAGCTGCTTAATGCTAATGCATTCAATGTTCCCCTGCAGACCAGCAGCAGCAGCCCTCCTGGGAATACTGGGAATACTGGGAGGACTGGGTGTGTACTGCCAGCTCTCTCTGAGGGAATGAGAGCAGAGATCAGGCTCTGCCTCGCTTTCCAATGACCCTGTGGGTTTGTGTGTGTGTGTGTGTGTGTGTGTGTGTGTGTGCGTGCGTGCGTGTGCGTGCGTGCGTGCGTGCATGTGTGTGTGTGTGTGTGTGTGTGTGTGTGTGTGTGTGTGTGTGTGTGTGCGCGTGTGTGCGTGTGTATGTATGTGTGTGTAGTGAGCACAATGACCTTGCACATGCATGTGTGAGCCACTGGAGAGCCTCTTTAAATGACAAAGACAGAAACAAATCGCTTCACACACCTCTGAGACACACACACACACACACACACACACACACACACACACACACACACACACACACACACACACACATCAGTCATCTGGAAGCAGGCCAACTCAATCCAGTGAACAATAGGAGAAAGAGAGAGAGAGAGAGTCGTCTGGTTCAGGCTGGATGTCGATCGCCCTGCACAGATCAGTGGTAGAGAGACTGAAGGCTCAGAAACACCAACCGATATCAGAGAACTAACGGCGATGGAATGATACACCTATCTCACGATTCAATACTATCACGATACTTGGGTGCTGATTCGATATGTATTGCGATTAAAGAACTGGGTTTAGTATCCCGGACGAGCCCCCATTATTATGATAAAGCTGGTGAAACAACGAAAAATAGTAATGGACACATTATTATTATTATTTATTTTTTTATTATGTAATTTTAAGTATTGCGATTCGATATTGCGATATATTGTGATTTTTATTAACTTCTTTAACACTAGACCGTGAAGGGAAAAAATTGAATCCTACACTTCTAGGGACTTTAACTTTGTAAAATCTCTAAATGAATCCAGTAAAATGTTTGATTTTCAGCATGTATGTAGTCAGAGATGTCCTGAAGTCAAATATATCAGCCATTGTCAGGAATTATTTATTATCCAGCAACCCAAAAATCAAAGAATAAAGACATTTCCCTCACAGATTAGTGCTATTTTCTTTTTAATTTATAAGAGACATGTAATGTTTTATACTTCTGGTGAATATAATCCATCAATCTTATTTCCATAGATGTATTTTGTATATACAGTTCCCTTTGTTAACACCTTATTTTGAAAAGCGTACGTAGTCCCACGTGTCTACTTCCTCTAACTTCTCCAAGGTGGTCTCTAGCTCTCCCGTCAGCTCCGTTCTCTTTATCCATCCATGGTCAGCTCCATCGGGCCGTTTGAATGCAGAGAACATAAATGTCAGTATCTGGGTGCTCTACAGTCGTAGCGTCGGCCCGTTTGACCATGGAGACGAGAGTGACGGCCGGCTCGACCGCATGTTACCTTGATACGATAACGTTTTCTGCTAACTTTTTCTGTCTTTTTTCCGGATAGTTTTTGTATATTTTCCAGAAATATTACAGACTTTTTTTAAGACTTAAGTTCAGACATATATCAGACTTTTTTGGACATATTTCGGACATACTTTGGCATTTTTTCAGTCTTTGTTCGGACTTATTTTCAGAAATACTTTGGCCTTTTTTAGAAGTGAGCATGCAGCTTTAGCCGTGATGTCGAGCTCTGCTTTTTCTGTCAATGTGTGAAACCCAAAGTGTTTCCATCCTTTACTGGTGTTTACCACGCTGGACGCCGCTTCAGGTCACATTATTACAGTTTTATTTTTGATTATGTGGCTTTAAAGCAGGTTCAATGATGGTTTTCTGAATTTTTTTTGTTAAACAAGTAGAAATTAAATATGAATAAAAAAAACGACTCAATTTCTCACACATCTTTGTTCTCAGAGTAGACAGACGCCACCTTAAAGCCAAATTCTGAATATTACCTGTGGGTCATGCATGCAGTGCGTGTGTGTGTGCTCTCCCACGCCGCTGCATATGCCGGCCTGGCATGAAGCGGAGCTGGCTGACGACCATATTTGGGCGTAACGGGCGAGAATCCAGCAGACTAATTTGGGTCTGGCCGGGACGACACAGTTATTATTTTCCTCTGGACCATCAGGCAGAGGACACACAGCCATCTGCTGCACACACACACACACAACGCACACGCACACACACACACACACACACACACACACACACACACACGTCTCAATTAGATCACTAAGAGGGCAGCTGCAAGCGTTGCCTGGTCTCATAAACAGACACACAAATACAAACATTAACATGTACATGAACACACACACACACACACACACACACACACACACACACTGTGCTGTTGGATCAACAGGGTGTTACAGAGCGACAGATTCTCCTGCTGTCGGCCTCTACAGAGAACGACAGGAAGTAGGTTTCATGTGCATTTTAAATGAGCACATGACAAAATAAACAAAACAAAAAGCTGACGTCCGATATCAAAACAAGAAGTTTATAACCCCGTTGACCTTCTGATACTACCAGCCAGCAGGGGGCGACTCCTCTGGTTGCTAAAAGAAGTCTGGTTGTATAAAAGTCTCTGAGAAAATGAGTCTACTTCTCTCTTGATTTATTCCCTCAGTAAACATTGTAAACATGAGTTTATGGTCTCAATCTCTAGTTTCAAGTCTTCTTCAATACAGCATGATGTTCATTTAGTAAATTATGGTCCCATTTAGAGTCAGATAGACCATAAAGCAGGGGATGCTTTAGGGCGGGGCTACCTGGTGATTGACAGGTCGCTACCACGGCGTTGTCCGGTCTGGGAGTTGTCCGTGTTTTTGTCTCAGAACTTTAACCCTTTCACAGTCTGTTTTCAGTTTATGAATGTTAATTGTAATATTTTGGTCGCCTAAAAATGTCTTAGAAGGTTCAGTTGTTCTTAACTCCACCCTCTCATGTCACTTCTGGTTGCAAAAAACAAGATGGCAACGGCCAAAAAACAAGATAGCAATTGTTAAAAAAGAAGATAGCGCTGGTTAAAAACCACGATGGAAATGGCCCAAAACCAAGAGGGCGACGGCTAAAAACCAAGATGCCAACTGACAAAAACCAACATGGAGACGTCAAAAAAACAAGACAGCAACGAGCAAAAACCAAGATGGTAACGGTTAAAAACCAAGTTTTGGTTGAGTCTACAAAAGTAACCCACAAATTGCGAAATCTGAACTGAGATTTGCAAAATCTCTCGTGACCCTTGCCGCCCAACGACCTATCCTAACCTCAACTATTCAAGATCAATGCCTAACGTTAACCATCTCATGAGAGCTTCCCCAACTTGCGGGTTCCCTTCTAGTCACTACCAACAAAAACCAAGATGGCAACAGCTAAAAAACCAAGATAGCATTGGCCAAAATGCCGTCACTCGTCACGGTCACTACGTCCACTTCTTATATACAGTCTATGAGTGAAACCAATAAGTCGTGGAAAACCTACAGGAGATTGCTGGACGACACCAAGAAAGTTCAATATGGACGCAGTTTTGACATCATCATGTGTCACTAACGGTTCTGATGTGGTCACCTCATGATATGATTTCCTGCCAAAGCTCCTGAGCACCCACGTAATCGTCACATATGCTGGGAATCATCGTCCCTGAATAGAGCGTGATTGGGCAACTTTTTTGGGCTGTATGAAGAAAATAACCTTCACTTGGCTTAACCTGCACTCTGACCACACATCAAGCATCATCCTGTAGGTGACACCACGTTCATCTTCAGGATATTTAACATCAACTCTTTAGGCATCAACTGGTCAGAAACATGTCTTATGTATCGTAGGAGTTTAATTGTTGTCTTTCTTGATGTTTTCCCATTTTGACGGAGAAACACGCCATTAAAGAGCTGATTGAACGCCATCAGTGACAGACCGCCATAACAAACGGCAGCTCATCAACTTTTTACTGCGGAGAATTAAAATCCAGAAATGAGAGAAAGTTAAAAAAAAGAAGAATGTATGTTGGAGTTGTGGTGGAGGGGGAGGGGGGGACTTTAACTTTACTCAGCGGTGTTTAATTACAGCTCCGCTCTTTGTTAATGACTCTATTAACGGCCTGTTTGATTGGCCGGCCACGTCCGCCGTCTCCCCGACGAGACGGCAAAGAAACGAGCTAAACCGGCAAATCCTCTTTACACATAAATCTGCCTGAAGATTGTTTCAGCGCCGGCCACCGAGCGGGAAAATTCATAACCTCGTCAATTTGTCAAAAGGCTTAAAAAAATCCCCCCCGCTCACCTCCCCGCCACCCAGCCATTTTTCCTGCACGCAACGATCTAATTAAAGTTGAAAAATAATTAGCGATATATTTTCCTTCCTTTAACAAAAAAAAAAAAACGGAGGAGAGGGAAGGGCAGTGATTAAAGGAGAAGAGGAGGAAGGGAGAGCAATTAAGAGGATGGAGGTTGACGAACTCTGTGTACACATGTAGGATTACAGGGTGAGACTCCAACAAGGCAAAGACAAGCTCGCTATCTCTCTCTCTCTTTCTCTCTCTCTCTCTCTCTCGCGCTCTGTCGTTCACTTTTTTTTTTTAATCGGCGTGCC
>NC_051284.1:31036463-31046463 GCF_015220745.1 Sebastes umbrosus | reverse complement strand
AAACTAAAAAAGGGACCTTCCGCGACTTTCTGCGTTTCATCTAAAAGCCTGTAGACTGCTTTTAATGTGAAGAATACGGGACGCTGTTTCCTCGAAAATCCAACATGAGATGACGACGGCCAAAAAAACAAGATGGAGCCGTCCAAAAAAACAAGATTGCGACGTACAAAATAAACAACATAGCAATGGTTAAAAACCATGATGTTGACGGCCAACGTAAACAACATAGCGATGGTTAAAAACCATGATGTTGACGGCCAACGTAAACAACATAGCGATGGTTAAAAACCATGATGTTGACGGCCAACGTAAACAACATAGCGATGGTTAAAAACCATGATGTTGACGGCCAACGTAAACAACATAGCGATGGTTAAAAACCATGATGTTGACGGCCAACGTAAACAACATAGCGATGGTTAAAAACCATGATGTTGACGGCCAACGTAAACAACATAGCGATGGTTAAAAACCATGATGTTGACGGCCAACGTAAACAACATAGCGATGGTTGAAGCCCAAGTTAGCGACGGCCAAAAACCAAGATGGAAACGTCCAAAAAAACAAGATAGAGATGGTTAAAAACCAAGTAAAAAGTAGCAGAACATGGAAATACTCCAGTAAAGTACCTCAATATTGTACGGTACTTGACTGAATGTACTTTCCACCAGTGTACGAGGTATTAACACTGACAGCTGGGTAATAAACCTAAAATATTCACTTCTGTTTTCAGCAGAAGCATCTGTTTGGGAGACATTGCAGCATCACTACATGGAGGAATGGGTTCGGAGGGTTCAGATTAAACCTCCTGATGTCTTATAAATGTCTTCTAAACCTTCTATCTTCCTGTATATTGTTCTGTATCTCCCACGATGGAGGCTGGGGAGGTTTCTGGGAATACTGTGACTCCACCACTAAGCCTCTGCAGGTCGCGGATTACTTCCTGCCCCTTTAAAAAGTAACACAACACAACGGTGGAAGAGAGCGAGATGTGGAGATAATCACAACCTGTGTTTTCTTTCTACAGTTTTATCATCTCGTCTGATTGAGGTCCAGGTTTAGCAACAAGCTGCTCCAGGTGAAGGGAAGCAAATCTGCCCGTTTCAGAGGGATTAAAAACGGATTAATTAGAATTGGAAAGCGAGTTGAAAGGTGGAAGTGTGTGTGTGTGTGTAAATTATGCTGATATGACGCTGATGTAAACACACACACACACACACACAGACATAGATGTGCTGTAAACAAACATAACCTTGCTGCCTGCTTGGTTAAATCCCAGGTTGCCTCGCGGAGGTTAAACAGGCCTCCGATTATTAGAGCAGCAGCTCCAACCAGAGCGAACACCAAACATTGTTCTCTGCTGCCTGTTTGGGTTTACACCAGGAGTTATGTACCAGGTCGTCCGGGGTCTCCAAAGGTCACGGAAAGGTTGTAGGATTCACAAAGGTCGGTGTAACACTCAGAGAACAATATTCAAGCCTCAGTAACGGACGTCTTCTGCAGCAGCAGCCTTTAAGAACATTCTGGTTAAAGGAAAACACCCAAAACAAACTAAAAACTGAGAAACCCAAAGCTGCCTTTGTATTTGGTTGTGAGGTTAAACCTGTGAAAATGTGCTGGGAAGTTCTGGTTGTTGTTTACAGCAGTGTGTTTGGGATTACTACATATTTCTCAAATGAAGTGTGTATCACACAATGCCAGTTAGAAACATAAGCACTCTGAATATCTGTACAGAAATGAATAAAAGAGGAATGTAAAGACGCTAAATGAAGCTAAACATACACGAACATTGATGTGACATAATAAAGAAAGCTTAGTTTAAACTGCTAACTAGAACTATCTCCTCTCATATTTGGTTTATAGTTTTGCCAAAATTGACGTTACATTTCATTTTCAATTAATTTTTCACAATCGAAATTCAATTTTCATATCCAAATATCAGGTTGTTTGTTTTATTATTCATGTCCCGTGTGAAATCAAAAGCTGAACAGTGATGTTTACTGACGACAACGTGTCAAATGACGTTCCATCTGTAACTTATGTTACATTACAAGCGTATTATTTCAAGGCAAAATATGCAACCTTGTCTTCTACTAAATTACGTTCCCATACAACTAAACTGCATTCTCAAATCTGTTTCAAGGGAAATGTATTTTCTCCCAGATAAGCGTTGCAGTTTTAAACACGTGTTAATGTTAATGTTGTAAATTCAAACAAAACAAAACAAAAAATGCAACAAAACTACTTGGTTAGATTGAATAAAAAAAACATTGTGGTTTGGATTAAAATGATGATTTAAATGATACTAAACAAAGACGCGAACAAACTATTTTGTTAGGTATTAGGCATTATTACAAAACGTATTTGTGATACGTCAAAAACAAACGTAATACGCAGCAACATACATTTCCCTCAAAACTTAAAGCTTCAGTAGTCAGTATATTTTTGGCATCATTGGGAAAAAATCCCATAATAACCTTTCAGCATATTATAATTCAAGTGTTCTGAGAGAAAACTAGACTTCTGCTCCTCCTCATGGCTCTGTTTTCAGGCTTTAGAACATCTAGCCCGTGACGGGAGATGTTGACCAATCACAGGTCATTCCAGAGAGAGAGCGTTCCTATTGGCTGTGCTCCGGTCATGTGACCAGAACTTGGCGTTCCTTCACCAGATTTTACAATGGTGGCGGCGTCACAAACTTTCTCATTTTACAGCTAAACCGTGCACTACAAGATGATTCTGAAAACATGTGAGGAGAGAAATAGACATTAACGTAACAGAATATTGATTCATATCTGATCAGCGCTGCCTAGTTTCACCGTTTGGTCGGAGTTTGCGAGTGATTGACAGCCGGCTCTCATAGACAGCAGATGGACAGCAGACCTCAGATCAGCTCTTACTGCTTGTTTTCCTCCGGTCTGTGAAATCTTGCAGATGCCGTTAGGAGCACCGGAGGACACCGGAGGAAACAGAGGAACATTTTGTACTCATATTTGCTCCAATCTCGCCTACTTCAGCTTTAATTCATAATGCATTTCTGTTGAATGGGAACATAACTTGTAGGAGAGAGGGCTGAAATATGACGAGTAGGAATGACATCACGTTGGCCGGATCCAAACACCAAACAAACAGAACCATCGGAAAGGAGAAACCAACCAGCAGATCCAGTATCAGCTGACCTCAGTCTGTTAGGTGGGATATTGTTTTTCATGCCCTTCGTTGTTTTTCACTTGTATTTGCATATTAATAACACACCCTGACACACTGGGACTTTAGACTGGGGTGTGTGCGTGTGACACACACACACACACACACGCACAGAAAATGAGGAAACAATACAAACAAACATGCACACACACAAGGTGGAACAAATGGACACAGCAGAAGTCATGCACCAACACACACACACACACACACACACACACACACACACACACACACACACACACAGTCATTGTCTCTATCTCTTCTCTGTTTCTCTCAAACACACACACACACACATTTATAAACACACACACCGTGTGGCGGCGGCGTGTGTGTGTGTCTTTATGAAATCACAGAGGGTCTGACCGCCTCATAGTAATTATGCTAATTGCCTGGATGCCCTTGCCTTTATTTATGCGCGGCTGCTAAGATAAATAAAAGGAAATTGCTTTGGATCTAACTGTATTCATTTCAGCATGCTAACTAGGACGCTAACGCCGCTCCCTGTGCGCGTTTGTGTGTGTGTGTGTGTGTGTGTGTGTGTGTGCGGAGAGGGCGAGGCACAGATTTGTTTACCCTTCACAAATTCTGCAGGTAATTGCAATTTTGATTGTACATTTATTTATTTTATTCTGTGTGTGTGTAGACGGATTGTATTGATGTGTGTGTGTGTGTGTGTGTGTGTGGCGGTGAGGTGGAGGGTTAGTGTGTGTGTCAGAGTGTGTGTCAGTGTGCTTCCTGTCTCTCAGTCCTCTGTCATAATGAAATGTTTTGTTCTATTAAGCAGAATAAAACGGTGTGAAAGCCTCGGCAGTGAAACGACAGCCTGTCAACAAAACAACAACCAAGTTTATACCTTCAAATATGACTAATATAACCATTAATAAGGATGTCACTAAAGGTATTTTAATATGATTCTAACAGGATAACTAACGTATTCATGAATGGTTGTAATATTTAGAGCTGCAACAAGCTACTACAGTATTCTCTTGATCTTTAAGATGTCAAAACAATCTGTGAAAATATCAGAAATTCACGAAACTCAGGAAAACGTTACTATCTGATTAATAACATCACATAAGAATGAAAAGCAGACAAACTGATACATCTTGAGTAATGTATTAATAGAATTTTAAAGGATTTTCTGCACAATTTAAGGGTTCTTTTTTGTTTTCCTAAATACCATTAAATGTATCCCTTTATTTATACCCTTGAATGAGGAGCAGATTTAAGACTAATTGGACAATTTTAAAAGTCTGTATCCCTAAAAATACATTAATCCATCCAGAAACCCAATAAAAACTCTGTAATACAATGTAATCCATTTATTTATCCATTAATCGATTAGAAGATTTCACTTGAGGAAAAGCTTAAAAAGCAAATCTCAACATTTCGTTCTCAAGTTGTGACCCGGTAAGACCAGTAGGCGACCTCCGGGACTCCTCACTTGATTTATTACCTCAGTAAACATTGTAAACATGAGTTCATGGTCTCAATCACTAGTTTCAAGTCTTCTTCAATACAGCATGATGATGATCTGGTTTTAATAACATTCTTCACTGATGAAACTACAAACAGAAGAACAACATATTCACTCAGTGTAAAGTTTTTAGTGCAGAATGAGACATCCTGACTACTACTAGATTCAGATTGTGATGACATTTCCTGATTGCTCTCCTGCTCCTCAGAGGATGAACCCTTTACATTATAATGACCCTATAACCTTTCCTGTAGCGCCACCATCAGGACAAACTGTAACACACACAGACCTTCATACACACACTTAAAGAAATCCATAAAGAGTAGAAAGACTGAAATACACACACACACACTTAGAGGCACATAGAGATCTAAATGGTAGACCTCAGACAGCACACACACACACAGACACACACACACACAGACACACACACACACACACACACACTGAATGTCTAAATCTGGGCGTTCAGACAGTAAAAGAAAGAATTGCAATTGATTAGTGAACGCTGCTGAATGGCTCGCTCCCTCTGCTTCCCACCTCCTGCAGATTACTGCATCGATCGCCCTCACACACACACACACACACACACACACACACACACACACACACACACACACACACACACACACACACACACACACACACACACACACACACACACACACACACGTATATACACAACACACACACAACAGATGAGGCCATCTTTTAACCATTCAGAACGGGCGGTTTAAATGTTACTGTCTAGCTCTCTGCCTCTTAATGACAAATGGAAAAACAGACTGTGTGAGTGTGAAAGGAAGAGAGAGAGAGAGAGAGAGAGAGAGAGAGAGAGGGAGAGAGAGAGAGAGAGAGGGAGAGAGAGAGAGAGAGAGAGAGAACAAATGAATTATAAAAAGGACAGAAATAGGGGGGGGGGGTGATATATAGGAAAACGACAAATAAAGAAATCAAGAAACAAAGAGAGAGGGAGAGAGGGAGGATGAAGTGATTAAAAGGGAATGGAGAGAACGAGAGCAGATCAATGAAGGAGAGAAACACTGATAAACAGAGAAGAAGTAACTTTAATGATTAAAAAGAGGGATATGAAAAAGGAAATACATGTGGTGTAAAGTATGTGGACAATCAGACAGCATACTGGTGATCAGGTCTCACTGTCGGTGTTCCAGTTCATCCTAAAGGTGCTGGGTGGGGTTGAAGTCAGGGCTCTATTCTACTGCACAAACTTAAAGGTGCAGTGTTAAGGATCTGGCGGTATCTAGCGGTGAGGTTGCACATTGCAACCAGCTGAAACTTCTCCCGTGTGCCAAGCGTGTAGGAGAACTACGGTGGCCGACGTGAACGCGTGAATGTCTCAATCTAAAGTCAGAGTTTGGTTTTTGGCCGTCACCATTTGGTTTTTGGCCGTCGCCATCTTGGTTTTTGGCCGTCACCATTTGGTTTTTGGCCGTCGCCATCTTGGTTTTTGGCCGTCACCATCTTGGTTTTTGGCCGTCGCCATCTTGTTTTTTGGCCGTCACCATTTGGTTTTTGGCCGTCGACATCTTGTTTTTTGGCCGTCGCCATCTTGGTTTTTGGCCGTCGCCATCTTGGTTTTTTGGCCGTCACCATCTTGGTTTTTGGCCGTCGACATCTTGTTTTTTGGCCGTCGCCATCTTGGTTTTTGGCCGTCGCTATCTTGGTTTTTGGTCTTCACCATCTTGGTTTTTAGCCGTCACCATCTTGGTTTTTGGCCGTTGACATCTTGGTTTTTGGCTGTCGCTATCTTGTTTTTTTGGAGGTCATCATTTTGGTTTTTGACCATCGCCATCTTGATTTTTGGATATTACCATCTTGGTTGTTGTCCATTTCTATCTTGGTTTTTGGCCGTCACCATCTCTGTTTTTGTCCGTTGCTATCTTGTTTTTTTGCAACCAGAAGTGACACAACAGAGTGGAGCTAAGTGCAACCGAACACTGAATAAGACCAAAAATGTCACATTTAACTTTGATGAAGTGAAAACACACTGTGAAAGAGTTAAAGTTCTAAAACGGAAACACGGACAACTCCCAGACCGGACAACGCCGTGGTAACGACCTGTCAATCAAAAGGTAGCCCCGCCCTAAAGCATCCCCTGCTTTATGGTCTATCTGACTCTAAATGGGATCATAATTTACTAAATGAACATCCTGCTGTATTGAAGAAGACTTGAAACTAGAGATTGAGACCATAAACTCATGTTTACAATGTTTACTGAGGACGTCATTCAGGGGGACGCTGGGGTTCAACACCTTTTTTTGTGAAACCAACGAGTCCCATCTGTGTCCTGGATTCTCAGTCTGTGTATAAATTCATATCTCATGCTCACATAAACATGACAGATAATCAATAACAATATCACAACCACTTCTCCCATCGTTTCCTGTATCACGACCTCTTCACTTCACTCACTTCACTACCAACACAGCTAGAGACTCACATAGTGAGTGAGTGAGTGTTCATTGTGCTTCGTGAAATAAGTTCATTTCTTTCATAAAACAACCAAATAGTTGACACAAAGTTGGTGTGCTGTAGCGTTAACATTTACCTTCTTTAAAAGAAAAGACCAAGAACAGAAATACACTAAATGACATGAACGTCCACATACTTCTGGCCACAGAGTGCCGAGGAGCTGACGGAGAGTAATGTGTAAAAACAGAGAAATAGGTTGAGAAACAAAGAGAGAATTCAGGGGAGTGAGAAAGGAAGAATAATGAGAAAAGGACCATTATTGAGAAATAGAAGAATAAAGAGAAGCAGAACAAAAAGAAGAGAATAAGAGAGAGAAAGAAAGATGAAGGGGAAGGACATTGACAGGTGTGGTGCTGACTTTAATTGCAGGGTATTATGGGTAATTTACGTCTGTTTGTTTCCAACCACAGAGACGAGGTAGACAGGTTTTCTCTCTGCCTCCAATCCTTCCTCTTTTCTTTTTAATTTGATCTCCAATAAGGGAGTAAATCACCAGTTTCATCACGATACGATATCATATCCATTCTCTGGACTATTTGGATATTTGTGACATAAAGTCTGTGAACGACGGGTTCTGTGAGTCTCCACTTTACAGACATGCACACTTTATGATAATATGCAGTATAAATGTGTTACTGTCTCCTATTCTAGAATATTTCTTCATACTGGGGTCCCTAAACATTCTTGAATTACATAAATTGGGTATCACTGTAAAGCTGAGACTCTTGTGGATCCAATGAGCCCAACTGTATTCATGTGTGATGATGTTAGTCCCCATAGGAGACATGTCATTGACCTCACTGTATAAAATGACCTGTGGTGACCTCTAGGATAATCACAGCCTCATGAAACTTTACAGCCACAAACTAGAGACCTAGAGCATTCAGAGGATGATGGATCAAACTAGAGACCTAGAGCATTCAGAGGATGATGGATCAAACTAGAGACCTAGAGCATTCAGAGGATGGATGGATCAAACTAGAGACCTAGAGCATTCAGAGGATGATGGATCAAACTAGAGACCTAGAGCATTCAGAGGATGGATGGATCAAACTAGAGACCTAGAGCATTCAGCGGATGGATGGATCAAACTAGAGACCTAGAGCATTCAGAGGACAGATGGATCAGACTAGAGACCTAGAGCAATTAATTCATTAATTAATGTTTATTTCTAATTTATGACTAGAAAAACTTGACACACAGTGCGGAGTTGCATCTCCTGCATTCGATTGATATATCGATCCAGATCGATGGATTGTTACACCCCTAACCTCCACCACTAAATATTAAAGATATGGAAGGAAAGAAGGGGATGAAATGGAGTGGAAATAAACGAAGAGGACGGAGGTAAATGAGAGAAGAGAGGGAACGAGGGATGGGAGAAAAGGAAGGAGGAGGAGAAGCTCAGACTTGAGTCACATCACGTTCAGGTGGATTTCAGACATAAATATCACCAGAAAAAAGCACTCAAACTGATTTCTTCTCCCGCTGTGACAATACTAATATTTATATACAAACTATATATTTGTCCAGGAGCAGAATGAAGAAGAAGAAACTGGTATTACAGATCGTAATGAAGTGGAGATATAAACAGCCTGGATTAATAAAAGTATTGCAATGTGTTGCAGCATATGGCTCTTTACAGTCCGACCCTCTGGGTGTTTGAAAGGCTCGGTTCACTCATTTGGTTCCCAGTTTGCTCCCAGTTCACACATTAACAGCGACTGGAACAACTGGAGCAGCAGATCCTCGGCTGCACCGGGACAATAAAGCTCCTGTAAACATAATATTTGCCTGGTTTTATTTCCATCAGCTGCTTCTTCTCCTTTTTTAAAGCAGTCTGGTCGGCTGGACTTCTGCCAAGAGACAATAACGTCTTCAAAACAGATATTCAGCTGGTTCACAGAGGTCTGGAGGATTCCCCAGTCATTCACAGGGGATTGTATATGTTCATTTATTCCTTTTTATTTGACATTAACGTTACCAAGCAAACTCTATATAACGCACAAACTTATCATAAATTGTTCATTTCAACTTGATTAATACTTCCTGCTCATTAGATTTCATCTGTAGTATAATCGAAGCTCCAAAATGTATTTCTCCGGCTACGTTTCCTGCTCCATTTGTGGTGAGTTTGATTCACAAAAATGTGTTCCACGATTAAAAAGAGCTTCACCGCGCTGCCAGAAACCAACAGACGAAAACAGAACAAATTTAGCAGTGTTGGTAGTCAGCTGGTAGACAGCTGTCAACGCCATGTAATCGCAGAGCCGTACTGTGACAGAAAAAATAAATGATTATTATTATTATTCTTTTAAAAAAAGAAATTGTTTTAGAGGCTAAAAAACATCTTGCTTTAGCAAAGTGACCAAAATGGAAGTCAGTCAAAGGGATGTGAAAGTCATGTAGGTGGACTAAATTCAAGGCTGTTCTCACACACCGTTCGTCAAAATCAATTGGTATGTAATCCACATTATCGTGAACCAGGAAGTATAAAGATCGACAAACGGTGTGTAGGGAGGAGGTCGGGGTGGATCCAAAAACACCAGACCTTCACCGGGAGACCGCTGTTCATGTCCCGTGTGAAACTAGAAGTCAACGTTCACTTGCATTCGTAGGGCTGGTCCTCTGCGGTCCAGACAAAAACAAGGAATTGTCTTAGAGGCTAAAAAAACATTTTTGCTAAAGCAAAGTGGTCCATGACCAAAACGACCGTGACCAAAGGGATGTGAAAGTCACACAGGTAGAGAAACAAATATCACAAGGACAGCATTTTTCAGCAGCTACCTATTACTGCATAAGTCGTGGAACAATCTGCTGTTG